>NC_064818.1:66733862-66784015 GCF_023721935.1 Panthera uncia | reverse complement strand
ATGTAGTATTCCATTGTGTATATAAACCACAATGGAATACTACATGGCAATGAGAAAGAATGAAATATGGCCTTTTGTAGCAACGTGGATGGAACTGGAGAGTGTTATGCTAAGTGAAATAAGTCATACAGAGAAAGACAGATACCATATGTTTTCACTCTTATGTGGATCCTGAGAAACTTAACAGAGAGTAATCCTTTAAATGCTATTCTTGAAATCATGGGCAAGGACAAGATTTTCAGTTTCTGCCTTCATCCATCTTCTCTTTTTCCTAAGAGAACACTGTGTACAAGGGTTGACCAGTGAAAGAACATGAAATGAAGACTAAAAAGGAGATGCCAGGTATTCAAGAGGAGCTCCAGGAAGGAATAGTGTGACAGCAGTCCAGGGAGTAAGTCCTTAAGATTTTTTATGACCTGAGTTTGTCAAGCTCATGGTTCAAGTTCAATTCCACTTTTAATTTCTGATTTCTTTGTCTTGTTTCCTTCTTCTTGGATGGCTTTCAATCACTCATTGTTCTTTAGTTTCTGATGCTCATTCTCCCTGGTTTTAAGTCATGGTAGCCCCTGTGCCTAGAGAATTTACAAGGACTCCAAGAAATGGAATGCTGGTTTTGATTCATCTAGGTGATGTCCACTTGCTGCCAATTTTGCTAATTAATGGTAACAAATCCATTTCATCTCCTGTTTGTTTGAGAAAATAAGACAAGGAAAGAGATTTAGAAAAATTATGTGTGCCTATAGGCTTACAGCATTTGAATCACTATGTTAGGAGATTTATACGCATTAACCTATTTGACTATTATCGATCAAACTGTGAAAGAGATATTATCCCCATTTTTCAGATGAGGAAATTATACTTTAGAGGGATGGAATAACTTCTCTAACTAGTACAATGTAGAAGTCAGACTTGAATTTGTATCTCTTTGACTTAGAAGTCCAGGCTCTGTCCAAGGCTCTCACCCCATGATTTGATGGTGTCATTTTCACTTTACTATGCTTCTTATAGAAAAATAAATTTTTAAGATAGATGCCTTTTGGTAGAGTATTCAACCTCTATATGAATGCAAATTTGACTTTTCAATTGGGATTTGCACGAGCTCTAAATTAACATGAGACCTAAGTAAATATATCCTGTTCATTAAAAGGTATGATGCATTGTTCTTCCCTGAAAGGCATAATTTTCTCAGGAGTGTTTTAGGTCTGAGTTCATTTCCTTGGAGCTTCTTCTTCTCAACAGGCTGCAATTTTAGCTGTTCCCTGGGAATGATGATTCAGATTTTTGAGGTTATAGCTAAATAAGTGTCAAGCTCACATACTGCAGTATCTGTATTCACTTTTACCTGTCTGAGGGTTTAGGGGAAGCAACAGGAAGCAAAGACATGAAGCAGAACTTTTACATTTATAGTCAAGTTGGCAAATAAGTATCTTTGAGTGCCACGGCCTGGACTATGAATCTTCTCAGAGTGTGCAGATATTGATGGTGTATCCACTGGAACAATTTTTGCCATTAGCCTTAGGCTTCTGCTGCTCCCATATGGGAAGACGAGCCAGGTAGAATTGGAAACCAGGTTTGTGTTGAGTCTTCCCTCCTACACCTCTTATAGTAGTGGTTCTTGACTGGCTGTATGTTCAAGTTGCTTAGAGAATGCCAAAAAAATCCCAAAGTCCAGGCCACTCCTCAGAGCCATTAAAACAAAATCTTTGTGGAGTGTGTGTATGTGTGTGTGGGGGGGTGATGAGGAGAGACTCAAGGCTCAATATTTTTAATGTTCCATAGGTTACTCCAGTGTGCAACCAGGGACTGGATGGAGACCCACTGTCTTCAAAGTTTTAGGTCTAGAGAAATGGTTTTCAACTTTGGCTGCACATTAAAATAATCTAGATAGCTATTAAAAATACATACTGCCAGGTCATACCCATGATTTAATTGGTCTATGGTGGAGCTTAAGCATCGATAGTTTTAAGGAAATTTCCAGATAATTATAATATTCAGCAGGGCTGAGAACCACTGTTTCAGAACTGAGTTTTGAGTCGTGGTCCCCCAGGCTACTTCTCATACCTGAAGCACCTATGAATACCTTGGGGATCTTGTTAAAATACAAAACCACCTCACCACCAGAGATGCTGATTTAGTTGATGTGAGGTAGGGCCTAGATTTTGTGTTTTTAACAAGCTCCCAGATGATGCTGTTCATCCCCAGACCACTCTGTAAGCTGTGCTGGCCAAATATCTGCCTTGCCATGATTATCAGCCAGTAAGCCTTCTGGTGGGCTAGGTAAGAGTTGATAGATGGGAATATACTTTCTCCTCTTTAGATGCATGGCAGGTATTTCTTTGTTATCAAGTACATTGACGTAAGAGTCACAAGTTCTTGAGTTTGTTCTCTAGATCTGTCTCAATGCTTCCTTGCTATGGGATATAGGCCAGGGCAAGAGATATTATTTATGTCCCCTTAACTGTAAGATAGGGATGATAACAGTACCTACTTTGAAGAGTTATTATCAGGTTTAATAAAAGTGCTACGTATAAAGTTGTAGCTAAGTATTTTGACGCGTTCTCAATAAACGGTACTCAATAAATGGTAAACAATATAGATGTACATCCATTACATCCATTGGATATTAGGTTTTTCAATGTATATTAGCCACAAGACCGTTATTTTAACTGTAACTTACATGGAAGCTCCATATTTGCAGATTAGGTAGGATTAAATCTGTTTTTAAAGCAAAGATGTGTGCCCAGAATCTGGAATCCCTCTGCTTCTCCCCTAGCCTTCCAAACACTTAGCCAAGGCCATAGATGTGCTATCTTCTTTGAATATACCAAGTCTAGTCCAACCTATTCATTTATAGAAAAATTCACGTGACTTACCCAAGTTCATGCAACTAGTAAATGGTAGAGCTCACTTCTGACCCCTGGCATCTGGTTTTAGTAAGTTCTTTTTGGTCACTAAACAACAGAGGAATTAGAACTTAGGACAGCACTTCTAGACCCATGTTTATCTTAACAATAAGGAGTTTTTTTATTAACCGAATTTTAATTTTATAATCAATACATGCTTATAGTAAGAAAAATAATTAAAGGCAAAAGGAAAATGTAAGCCTGTCTTCCCATTTTTATGACTTTCACCTCCATTTCTAAAAGCCAACCATTGTAAACAGTGTCTTGGATGTTTTTCAGCATTTTTAAATGTATATAGAGTGATAGTCTATAAAATATTTATAAATATATTTTCTTTCAAACAAATGGAAACAAACATTACATATTATTCTGCTTCTAGCTTTTATTTCACTTAATTATCTTACCAATCATTCCATACAATATCTACAGATATAACTTATCATTTTTTTGTGGTTATAAAATATTCCTTTTTTTTTTTTGTAAAGTTAGCCTGTCCTCTTGGTGATGGACATGAGGTTGCTTATTATTTTAGCTGTGGTTATGCTTGCATACTTGAGCAACTACTTCTAGATTCCTAGAAGAAGAATTTGTAGGGTGAGTACACTCACACACCCTGTGTCACTTCAGTTTTGCCTCACCGCACTGCAATTTTCTTCCATGGGCCTGTGAGTTAATCACCTTTGGGAAAAAATAAAGGAACTTCCAGGGCTGAAGTGCCAGACTCAGTCCACATTAGCCTTTTCATCTGGGCCCAGTTTGTAGAGGCTGAAAGTTTCAGCACTAGCAGTGGCATTTTGTTCTGAGGACAAAATGGAGCAAATGTTCTACCCTCTATTCCCACTAGGCAACTAAACACATATTTATAGGCCCAGATTGCTCATGTCTCATTCACCTTCCCCCAGCCCCCATTCACTCTGTCTCTCCTGGCCAACCAGGAACTCCAGTGTCTCAAAAAAAAAAAAAAAAAGCACAAAATGCCATTACTTCCCATTAGTAATTCTGCCTGCTCTGGGGGTTGGCCTGAAAATGAGGTGTCTGAAACATGCAGCCTGATCTATGAAATTTCTAGTGGACAAAGTTGTTCGGTGATTTTTCAAATAATGCAACTAGAAAGGGAAAAAATGGTTTAAAGCCATGATTAATGCCACTGTGTCCCTGGATGCCTTACTTCCTCAGCTCATCGCTGTAAGTAATTACCTGCCTGGTCCTGGACAAGTCCTTCTGTTTGGCTCAAGTCAGCTATTGATCATTTATTTAAGAATTGCATACTCCAGGGAAGGTGGAAAAAAGTCTCTAAATTAATTCTTTTGAGCCCACTGTGGTCATGAATAAATATCTTTCATTCAGACAATTTACATCAGCAACTGCTTAGCAGTGGGAATTTGTTTACCACTTCTGACCCGCTCCTCGGGAAATTGGTTTTCTAACCACTCTGTGAGTGGCAGTTTTAAATTGGACATTAAATTTTCAAAATTATATTTGACTTATTGTCTCCTGCTCATGATGTAGCTCAATGTTTTGACACATACACATGCTGGTGTTCTGGCTATAAAACTAAAAGGCTCCCAAAGCTTTACTGTTGGGAGCACATGCTCATCTCACAGGTTGGGACTCTGGTTAATAGTTTTCTTAACTGGAGGATGCAGGCATGTGGTGATTTTTGAGCAATCATGATATGAAAAATAAGCAACAACAACAAAAAAGAAGTCACCCAAGCAGGGTGTTTAAGAACTAATGTTTATTTTCACTGGAGCTCCCTAAATGTGAATCTTTATGAGCACTGAGTTTAGTATAAAACTGCCTCTAATAATTTTAAAAATATGTCTAAATATGTAGCCTGAGTCAGAAATGTTTCTATGAGAAAGAGACCTTCTTCATAGTGTTTGAAGCCGTGTGCATGCGTGTGTGTGTGTGTGTGTGTGTGTGTGTACATACCTACCTGCTTTCCAAGTGTAAGACAATTTTAGTGTTAGAATATACCTGTTAATCTGCAAGCATTTGCTTATTATTAGTTACTCAGTGCCAACAACTCCCTCAGGTTTTAAAACAATCTATTTTGACAAGGGCGTTGGTGCTACTTAGAAACATAATTATATATCATCATTTAGCAGGCAGGCCAGAAGTTTCCCTGTGCCTTTCCGACTGGTTAAAGTAGGTAGGACCCTTGAACCTGAATGCAGCGCTCAAACACAATGAAAGTCATGTTTAACACTGTGGCGCTAAGACCAAAATATACCATTCTGTTCTTAAAGTTATACTCCTGAAATTTTCCAGCTCAACCTAGACTTCTGCAGCTTAGTGGTTATTCAAGCTTGTTCTTTAATAATTGAGTTGTATGTCTAGTGTTTGAGGAGACGGTTTTCTACAGTTTCTTTTCTTTAAACTGGATTCTGCAAAGTCACAGACAGAATCCTATTAAGATCCTCTTCTAGGAAAAGCAAGGCTGAAAAAAAAAGCAATAATAGAATTTCTAAGGGGTAAGAGGCAGGGCTTGGAAGCTGGGGGGAAGGCTGGGCTAGGGTGCAGGCATGGAGAAGACTAGGAATATGGCTGTCACTGGCTCTTGGCCTCTGCAACCCTAATGTGTCCAAATTTGCAAATCCTTAAACCTCAAGGATGTTGTCAGTATCCAGCATTTATGTGGACTGGGGGAAGTGCTTTGTGGGAACAGTGGGAAATGATCAAGACAAAATTTTATTAGAAGGATCACATGATATGATACAGGCACTAGTGGGAATTAGTGCCTAACAGGGATTAGTGCCTGAAGTCCATATAACCTTCCATAGTTTTGAGGAAGCTGGTTTAGTATAGAGTAGGGAAAAAATTCCCAGTGTAAAGTTAAATTTTCTCTGACCTCAGAACGAGGGGTAAGGCAGAAAAAGCATGCCTTCCAAGCAAACTCTAGAGTCAACCCTTTTTAATGGATATATAGTGACCACTTTTATGAATGAATGTATAGAAAGTTGGGCTAGAATATTTTATGAATATGGTTCAAAACAACTCCCAGACGCGAGGAAGTAATGCAAACTGTGGCAAGAGACTCTAAATGTATTACAAATATAAGAAGCAATTTTACTGAAGGAAGTAAGGGGAAAAGATGCTGGCCTATGTAACTTTGTAAATGAGTGGCACCTGTAAGTCTAAAGGAAGAAGGAACTGCATATGAGACTTGTACTCTAGTTGATAAAGTTATTTACCACGAAAATATGGGTTGTAAATTCTGATACTACTTTACATGTATACTTGAACGATAAAGTAAATTGGTGGTGGATGGTGGGAACCATATTTGTCACTGTTGGAGTAGTAATTTGAAGATAAGCAAGGGGAGGTGAATGGAATAATCCAATGATGATGGATTAGAGTTGGAAACATCAGTAAGAACTCATATTACCTTGATATAGATACAGACGGTTGCACATAGAAATATTTTTAGATATGCGTACATACACAGGTTAGTACACTCATATATTTTGCTCCATCATCTGAGAGAGCCGAAAAGAAATGACAGCCACTCCAGTAGTAATGAGCATATCTAGCATCTAGCTCTTAGTTTCTAATACCATTCTCCAATAAAAGAAGGATTTCTTGGGGAAATGGCTGTCATGAGGAGTAGGGCAGGAAATATGCAAGATGATCCTGAAACATTTTGTAGTGTCTTTGAAAGTCAGAATAGGTTCAAAAAACAAAACAATGGGGAGTGTCAGAGGAGCACAGGAACCACATGAAAAGCCTCAAATTCTGCTTCTTTGAGTTACAGTTCATTGTGAATTCCCATGCCTACACAAGTAATTAAATTTATTTTTTTTCTCCTGTTAGTCTGTCTTTTATAATTTTGACTCGTGAGTCCAAGCCATTGAACCTACGAGGCCAGAGGATGTTTTCTTTCTCCCCTACATTGCTCTTCAGTAACTTGGAGTAGTTATGTGAAATAGCTACAAAAGCTGAGATTGAAGGCCCAGGCTGAGTAAGGAGCTAGTGATAAGCTGAAAGAAGAGGGATCACTCCTGAGAGCCTACTTTTCTTTAGACTCCAAAAAGCTTGGAAGATAAAACCCTAACCTCAAGTAAAAGACTATTTTGGGCATTCTTCTGGATTGCGTCAGCACGCATGAACATCCAACGTAAGGGTATTTTACTTGGCTGTCCATATATTTCCCCATGTAATTTTCACAAGGACTGTGAAAGGAAGGCATTGTTATTCACATGTTGTGGGTGAGTTAACAGGGGCTCAGAGAAGTAGAGTAGCTTGTCTAAGTTCACATAGCTACAAAGTGGGTGGCTGCAGGTTCAAATCTAGGTCTCTCTGATTCCCAAACTCATCTTTCCCTTTACCCAATCTGTCATGTACAGAGTGGTGAGGTAGATGATGACAAGTCATGGGAGGGAGGCTGGAGGACCAGGAGAGGTTATTCCTGTGAGACAGGCAAGAGTTCCAAGAGCCTAAACTGGTGTGGAGGGTGTTAGGATGGACTGGACAGGAAGGAAGTAAAAGACTTATAAAGAAACTAGGGTGCTATTGGGGACTGACTTGGCAATAGAGAAAGAGAAGGGATAAATAACTACCATAAAATATTGCAACCTATTTCACAATAAGTTGTATTTTTTTTCCTGGGGCCTCAAGAGATGTGAAAATCCTTTTAGATGACAGGTGGCTCAAAAGATGTTTGGTCCTGAAGCCAGTGGGGACCAAGACCTCTATCTCTACGGAAGGGGAAGCATGGAACAGTAATATTTACCCATTGTAATGTTTTCATTTGGCCACCGGTTAAGCAAGTGTTGTACTCATTCCATCTCCATTACTGATTCTGATGTTTATTATACAGGTAGATATGAAATACAAGAAGTAGCTTTCATTGTCAGTATACAGGAGGCACCCTTAACATTTCAGTGCTTCTGAGGACCAGGATTAGAGAGGATTGACTTCTCTTTTTCTTCCTAGAGGACAAGTATAGCCAAATTTTCTAATTCTTCCCAGATAAATCAAGGAAAGAGTAATTTTGTTTCAAAATGCACTTCAGTATCAAAGGCTACCATTTATCCATTCTCATTCCAGCTGAAGTGATTAATATTCAACTTAGTGCTATGTAAAAGATTAAGCTTACATGTATTCTCCAGCCATTTATGCTAATTGCAGCCTCTCATCTGTATGGAAAGATTCATAAAAGTATCAAGAGACACTTTATACTGAATTAAAAACTATTGGACTGGGTGTTTCAAGTCTCCTGCTCAGAAAAGAACAATTATTAAAATGTATTATTCAATTAAACATGGATCTCTATATCTGTTTCCGAAAGTTGGGAGTATAGGCAAAAGTGTTACCCATTAGAACTGGTCTATTAAATCTGACAGTTGTAGCATATTATATTTTATGTGAAGTTGGACAAGGGAACAAGGTGTAGAGAGAGACTAATGATGGGGTTCAGGATACACTACCCCCAAATATAGCACCTTGGTGTAGTGAATATTTTAAGCTGAAGGAGTTTGGGGAAAAAAAAAAAAACTACAGAAGCAGGAAGTTCACTCTGACCTTCTCCCCCACTCTCTTCCTTCTTCCTTCAACCAGATCATAAAATGCTCATATGAGAGGTGCCCTCCCTATACCAGAGGGAAAGGAGTATCCTTATCTCCAAAGACAAAAGGATACCAGGCAAGAAAAATTCTAACAGGCCTTTTAAAGTTTCCCCCAATTTACTACAATTATGTCATACTCCTTACTCCACAACTGTCCACTTTTTATCAAACCTAGCATAATTGGGTCCTCATCTCCTTATGAAGGCTTTGTGTCATATAAAACTTATATTAAATAAACCTGTGTGCTTTCCTCCTGTTAATTTTTGTTAGTTTAGTTTTCATATGTATCCAGGGACTCTAAGAGGGTCAAAGAATATTTTCCCCCCTTACGCACTAACAAAAGGTGGTGGAAAAAATTTTGAGCTGTTCTGTTTCCCCATTTCCTAAGAGGTAAAAATAATTCTAGGTACGTAAGAAGTGCTCTAGATATCTAATACCTTCCTAAACTAATCAATGAACTTTCAGAAAAGGTCAATCATCCACTCAGAAAGCCACCTGCAGATACTTGCTCCAAGAAGACAATAATGTGCCAAAGAAGAGAGCTAGAAATAGAGACCAGAATGAGAGATTATTAATTGGGAGTAGATTTCCTAGGTTCAATTTTTCCCTTTCCCAGGAAATAGGAGCCAATGAAGTCCATTTTCCAATTTATTGGTATTGTCCATGGTTTAGGCTTCCACTTATACTTTCTGTTCATCACTCTCTTTGAGGGGTTTTGAACTCACCTTCACTCCCTGTTTTATTGTAAATTTGTTGAGCCAAGGCATCCAGCAGGTTCAGAGTCATCTGGCACAGAGTCTTGGCCCCCTGATCCTGAATACATTTGATATGTTCTGGCTACTGCGTTCTGCGTCCTGGCTTGCCCAGATCTTGATAGAACCCACATTACATGAGAATGAAAAATAGCTAAGAGGAAGGAAAATAGATAGCATTATTTTTAAAACCTCTAACCAAAAGGTTTGTTTGCTGTCTAAATAAACCAGCAAATTTCTGACACACCTAGAAATTTGGCATTCAGGATATATAATATAGAAGCCAACAGCTACTGCCTCCAGAATCTGTCAAGTGTAAGGAATGCATTTTCCCCAGGCCAAGGTATCTGGCATGTTGTAGGTTCTCAATAAATATTGAATGAATTCTAGATCTCATCATCATCTCTAGAATAGTCCCACTTTGGCCAGGTATGAAGTTGCTTTGAGATTCAGTAGTATGTCTGAAAAGTCCTCAAAATGAGAACTTTTGAGGTCAGTGTGGTCACTGTTCATTCTCTCAAAAATAATTCCACTGGACTGGTTTTCTCTCTTGATTCAATTTGGTTTGGTTTGTTAAATGGATGTTGAGTACCCATATGGCCCAGTACCCATATGCTATTCACAGCACTGGAAGACACAGAGGATGATAACCCAGCCTCTGTCCCTGAGGATTTCCAAGTCTGTGACCCAAATATATTAATAAGTAACATATTTATTGAGACATTATCTGATCTCAGTTTTTCTGTGTGAGACCCTGTGAAAGCCACAGCAGAAAGAAAATCCTTAAAAGTATCCCCAGGTTACAAGACATATACACATGAATGAAGGTCACTTTAACACTAATGTATCTTGTACTGTGCCTGGGTGAAGGAGATCAGCTATAGATATTAGGGAACTTTAGAAAAGGAGAAACTGAGTATGCTTCTGTGCACCTGAGATTTCTCCACCATCATTTAAACACACTGAAAGCTATCCTACTAGGAAAGGGAAGAAGAAAGGATGGAGAGAAGAAGGAAGAAATGAAGAAAACTTTACCTCCATCCCCTTCCAGTTACCATCTATTTGGCTTCTTCTCATTCCGGACAAGTTTCTTGAGAAGTGGTCTTTTGTGACCACTCCACATTGCTAAATCCTATCTTTAATTGAAGACCCTAGCAACAATTAACATGGGCCATCATTCTCTTTTCTTTTATGTGATGGTTTCAAAATCTGACTTTGACATTTGTTCACACACCTTCCATGGAGATGTGGGATCTGTGTCCCCTTCCCTTGAATCTGATCGGCCTTGCGATCGCTTCAACCAACAGACTGCCACATCAGTTAGACTGTTGACTTCCGAGACTAGGTAACAATAGGCTAGGCAGCTTTCGCCTGGTTCTCTGGGGAAAACCAGCTTTAATTTACAAAGTTCAGCTATTCGGAGAGCACCATGTTGGAGAGGCCCTATGTAGGCACTCCAGTCAACAGCTCTAGCTGAGTCCCCAGCTGAAAACCAGTGTCAACTATGCCAGTGAACTACCTTGGATATCTAGCTCCACTGAGCTTTCAGATATCCGCCTCCCTAGCTGACATCTGATTATATCTGCAAGAGAGACCCCAGGTGAGAACTACTAGGCAAGACCTTTGCAAATCCCTAATCCGCAAAATCATGAGCAAACCAAAATGGTTGTTTTAAGCTACTACATTTTGGAGTGGTTAGGCAGCAATAGTAACTGAAATTTCCTGGCTTACATGATAACCAGTTCTCCTGGGTTGCCTACTAAACCTCTATTCTCCTATGTTAGCTCATCCATGCCCACATGCTGATGGCATGGAGATGGCCTTAGGATCCAGGTGCTTTCCTCTGACTTCCAGTCCATGCACGGATCTTCAAAGCTGATACTTCAAAGACACACTACTGCCTTCTTTTGTTCTTTGACCACATCCTGATTCCTTCTACCATAGGAGCTCCGTGCGTGGCGGTTCCTCTCCTAGAATACTCACTGGTCCTCTTCATTATTTCCTTCTCGTCCTGTAGATCTGAGATCATATCTCGAGAAATGGCTCATTCTCAGAACAGCTTCTCTTAAGGTCAGGTTTTCTTGCTTTATGTTCTCATGGAGCATTTAACTCCATTTTGAAAAGGACATTCATTCATTCATTCATTCGTTCATTCAGTTATTCTCTCATTCAACAAATATTAATAATGGTGAAGGCTACCGTTAATTAAACCCCATTATGTGCTAAGCCTGAGCTAAGCACTTTGTAAATGTCATCTCATTAATTCCTCATGCTAACACTGTGAGGAAGGTATGCAATAATAACTTTCCTTATTTTATAGATAAGAGAAGTAAGGAGCAGAAAGCAAGTACATTTTCTAAGACTATACATTTATTAAGTGGCAGAGCAAGGATTGGAACTGAGGTCTGTGTGGATTCGAGTCTCATGTTCTTGATCTGCTCTTAGAAGGAATGGCAGAAATCAGATATCCTGGTGGTCAATGGTTAAGACTGAAGTCAGTAGTCACCTCTTTCCTCATCTTGTTGGTGGAAAGCAAAATATGTATTATTGCTATTGTCCCGCTGATGAATTTAAACATAGGAGAACAGACAGGACCAGAAAGCCACGTGTCCCAACTCTTTTCTCCCAGCCCCCACCCCGGCATCTAACCCATCATCTTAGGAGCAGGATCTGCTTTAAGGCTCTAGCCTGCCTCTGCAGGAGTTTTAGGGATTCATGGAAGAAAAGAATCTATCTGGGGAGTAGCAGAACCATCCTGTTGGCAAATATGCCTGCTCATTATTTGGTGAGCAAAATGACTACGGCATCTAATTTGTCAGCCTGGATGGATAGAGGCTACAGAAGGAGCTGCTACAATCCCCCTGCCTGCCTGGTAACCAAATGCACTGCGGAATACTTCATTATCTTTCAGTGTTTACACCTATTCTGAGCCTAATTATTGTTGTTGCCGCCAACTCCTCAGGGTTGAACCAGCTGACAAATTATTACGGTTGCATCAACCTTTTCTGTCATCTAAAGAGGTGTGTCCGCTGTGGCCTCGTAGAGTTTAAGGGATTAGTAACAAGCAGGAGATGAGTGGGGCTGAGAAGAATGATATGGCCTCTGATTATGAAGTTTGATGTGTTAGAAATGTGGCTTTCCAAGTGTAAATTCTTTTTTTTTTTTTTAATTTTTTTTTCAACGTTTTTTATTTATTTTGGGGACAGAGAGAGACAGAGCATGAACGGGGGAGGGGCAGAGAGAGAGGGAGACACAGAATCGGAAACAGGCTCCAGGCTCCGAGCCATCAGCCCGGAGCCTGACGCGGAGCTCGAACTCACGGACCGCGAGATCGTGACCTGGCTGAAGTCGGACGCTTAACCGACTGCGCCACCCAGGCGCCCCTCCGAGTGTAAATTCTGATGCAGTTTCCTAAGGGGGTGCATTGATTCTGAAAAAAAGTTCCAAACAAATGGGACAAAGAGAATGATCTCCCATGAATACAGTGCTTGCCATTTACTCTCACATACACAACCTCACTGATTCTCACACCCTTATTTAAAGGGTGTATTTATGGTGCCAGCCCTATGTGCCTTATCTGCCCTTTCTTTACAGAGCCACCTGCTGTCCAAGCAGCTCTGAACAGATCACTCATATGGAAATTATATTATTTACATCCCAAACAGGGACACTTTTTGAGAATAAAAGGGAGCACTGACATAATTAGTAGGTGCTAATTGATCGTAACAGGTGTAAACTGGGACTCTCCTGGACAAAATAGCACAATGGCACAGTGGACACATTGATATCTGCCCCCAGTGAGAATCAAGGAGAAAAACCCTGCTGCCAACCCCTAGTTTTAAAAGTAAAAGGGGGCTGTGGGGCATAAAATGTGGAACTTGAACTGCATTTTTACCATGCATATTGACAGCCTTCAAGTCAGGGGCACTGTGGAGATCCCAGTTTCCATAGCAGTCGGATGAGAAGATACGATGGCAGCATGTAAAAGAGTCAGGTAGGGGGGCGCTCAGGACTACAGCTTGCCTCTGGTGAAGAGACCAGGCCAAATAGAAAGCTTGTTGATGAATGTAGCCCTGTCACAAATGAGTCACTAAACAATAAGGAAAAAATGGGTCCAAGTTTTCCCAACCGTGGCCAACCTAGAACGGCAGCCTCTTCCCATCCCTTCCCATCCAGGTTGCTGGATCACTGAATTTATACTTCAGTTTATGACATCCACTCCTCCACGTTAAGATTTGGATGGAGGATTCTAAGAGCAAATAGTAGGCCAGTAAAGAAGACTAAAGAGAGGGCACCCAATTTGTTTAAAGACAAACATTATGCTTAGAGAAGCAATTCGAGATGGGAAAATGGAAAGCTGTAGAGCTCCATAGAACCTATGAGAAAAAGGAGAGTATTATTCCCTAGTAGCCTAGAAAGAGTGCACTCTTGAAACACACAGGGAATGCATCAATTTGATATATGCAGGGCCTTAATAAACTGTAAATATGTTCACCTGTAAAATATGTTACCTTAAAAAATAGATAAGGCATCAATAACAGTAACAGTTAACATTTATTGAGTGCTTATTCTGTGCCAAGCACCATTCGAAAAATTTTACATGTATTTTCACATTTAGAGAAGATACAGAAGAAATAAAAGGAAGCCGAGTGCATTTAAATAAAAGTAAAATTGAAATTAAATTTACAATGGCAGAATTTGAATCCAAAGTAGGAATACTAAAGGACTGTTCTGATACCTGGAAAAAAAAAATCATCCTTGGTATAAAAAGAATTCTTTTCTTTTCTTTTCTTTTCTTTCCTTTTCTTTTCTTTTCTTTTCTTTTGTTAATTTATTTTTGAGGGACAGAGAGAAACAGAGCATAAACAGAGGAGGGGCAGAGAGAGAGGGAGACACAGAATCCAAAGCAGGCTCCAGGCTCTGAGCTGTCAGCACAGAGCCTGATGCGGGGCTGGAACTCACAGACCACGAGATCATGACCTGAGCCGAAGTTGGATGCCCAATCGACTGAGCCACCCAGGTGCCCCAAAAGAATTCTTTTAAAATGCATAGGAAGGGGGCACTTGGGTGGCTCAGTTGGTTAAGCGTCTGACTCTTGGTTTTGGCTCAGTCATGATCTCATGGTTAGTGGGTTTGAGCCCCACATTGAACTCTGTGCTGACAGCATGGAGCCTGCTTAGGATTCTCTCTCTCTCTCTCTCTCTCTCTCTCTCTCTCTCTTTCTGCCCCTCCCACCTTGTGCTCTCTCTGTCTCAAAATAAATTTAAAAAAACTTAAAAGAAAACAAAATGCAGAAGAAGAAGGCAAAAGGGTGACAGTTGTTAAACATTATGACATCGAAATACAAAGACAAAGGCTAATAAAAACACAAGGCAAGAAAATGACAGAAACACAAAAAGCAGTAGGTGACTTGTACAAATTCCTTTGCATCTGACTGGCCTAGACATAAAAGTAAATGGGTAAGTAGAGATTCTGAAAAATAAAATTTTAAAGTTAATTTAGTAAACATATGCCCAACTTTATCTTCTGTAAATAATATATCTTTTCCATTCAGGTTCCAATAAAGCACATGCAAAAAGAAACCACCCCATATAAATTAGGCCATAAACAAAGTTCCAAATGATTCTGAAAATTCAGAAATCAAATAGATCCTATTTGTTAACTTCAGGCTATAATTTTCTACCTTAAAGGAAATAGTGTTAAAAAACCAATGACCAACATGTATTTTACAAATGTAATTATTTGGAAAATCCAAATATAATTAAATCTTGGTCAAAGAACAAAGTAAATAAATAAATATAAATACATATATTAGAAATTATATCTATATCTATATCTATCTATCTATATAAAATCTGTATATACATACATATATATATATATATAATTTAAAAATTAACAATAAGAATATTAAGCATGGGAATTTATAGCCCAAGGTAAACTCAGAGGCAGAATCTTATCCTTAAATGCTTTGTTAAATAGAAATAAGGCAAATACTAAGCACAATACATTAGTTAAGGAAAAAAAACAATAGGAAGTAGGAAGTAGAAATTAATGTATATAAAAGAAAAATTATTTTGATATTAAGAGTAAGAAATCTCAGGGGGCTCTGGGTGGCTCAGTGGGTTGAGTGTCCAACTCTTGATTTTGACTCAGGTCATGATCTCACAGTTGAGAATTGAGCCCCGCATAGGGCTCTGCACTGGGCATGGAGCCTGCTTAAGATTCTTTCTCTCCCTCTCCCACTGCCCCTCCTCCCTCAAAAAAAGAAGAGTAAGAAATCTCAAACTTCAAGGAAAGTGATAAATTTCATACCACATGAACTAGTACAGAATACAGGTAGAGAACAAAAATTTCCAAGTTTGTTTTATGGGTTTAAAGCTGATACTAAAACCTAGAATAGGAGAGATCAATTTAAATATTAGTGATTAAAACCCTGTATATATTAAAATAATACTATTGTGATTTATCTTGGAAGTGTAAAAGTAATTTAATATTAAGAATCTATTAGTAGGGGCGCCTGGGTGGTTCAGTCAGTTTAGCGTTGGACTTCAGCTCAGGTCATGATCTCATGGGTTCGTGAGTTCAAGCCCCATGTCAGGCTCTGCGCTGACAGCTTGGAGCCTGGAGCCTGTTTTGGATTTCGTGTCTTCCTCTCTCTGCCCCTCCCCTGCTTGTGTGTGTTCTCTCTCTCTCTCTCTCTCTCTCTCTCTCTCACTTTCAAAAATAAGCATTAAAAATTTTTTTGAAAAGAATCTATTAGTAAAAATCTCTCATATTAATAATCAAAGGACAGATATTATTTATTATAAAACATGCAATTCAATATCTGTAATTGTAAGACATGTTCAGTGACTTGGAAATTTAAATCCAGATTTGCTCTACAGTAATAAAACTATTCACCTGAAATCTAGAACTCATATTATATTAATGCTGGAATGACAGAGCTATCCCCAAAGAAGTCATGAATAACACGGATAAGGTGGGATATGCCCTATCTCATCTATTTAGAAAGTGATCTAGGGAGAAAATATTTGTAAAATACATAACCTGATTAAGGACTTATTCAAAATATACAAAGAATTCTTAAAACTCCACAACAAGCAAGTGAACTATCCAATCTAAAAACAGGCAAAAGATCTGAACAGACACCTCACCAAAGATGATATATAGGTGGTAAATGAGCATATGAAAAGATTCTCATCATCACACATTATTAGGGATTTGCAAATTAAAACAATCTGATATTACTACACACCTAGTCAAATGATTAAAATCCAAAATATTGACAACAGCAAATGCCTGTGATGATGCAGAGCAACAGGAACACTTATTCATTGTTGATGGAAATGTAAAATGGTACAGCCACTTTGGAAGACAGTTCGGCAGGCTTTTGAAAAACTAAACATGCTATTACAATACAATCTAGCAATTGTAATTCTTGGTATTTAGCCAAAGGGGTTGAAAACTTATGTCCCCACAAAACCTACACCCAGATATTTATAGCAGCTCTATTCATAATTGCCCAAACTTGGAATAAGTCAACATATCCGTCAATTGCCTAATTGATAAACTGTGGTACATCCAGACAGTGAAATATTATTCAGTGCTAAAAAATAAAAGCTATCAAGCCACAAAACAAACAAATAAAAGAACATGGAGGAAACCTCAAGCCATATAAGTAAGTGAAAGAATCCAATCTGAAAGGCTACATGCTGCATAATTCTAACTTATATGATTTCCGGGGGAAGCAAAATTGTAGGGACAGTAAAAAGATCAGTAGTTGCTGGGGGTTCAGGAGAGGGCAGAGCACAGGTGAATTTTAGGGAAAGAGGCTATTCTAGATGATACCATAATGGTGGCTACATGGCATTGTACACTTGTAAAAGCTCTTAGTCTTAGACTAAGCACCAAGAGTGAACTTTAATATAAACCGTGGACTTCAGTTGATAATGACATGTCAATGTGGGTTGACAATTGTAACAAATGTATTACACAGGTGCGGGATATTGATAGTGGAGGAGGGTGGGGTACAGGAGTATGGGAGGACTCTCTTTTCTAGTAAATTTTGCTATGAATCTAAAACTGCTTTTAAAAATAAAGTGTATTGATTTAAAAGCAAAAAACAAAAGTGATACTAAAAGTTCTAATGTGATGACATACGAAGAATCTAAAAGTCGACCTATCATAAGGGAAGATTCAAAATTACCCTTTTTTGTAACTGGAGATGGTCTTCCCAAAATACCCCAAAGAATCAAACTGAAAAAAAAAAGGGAAATTAATAAGACTGTAATTAATACATTGTTGGATAATAAAATAAATATATAGATACCACTTTATACTAGTAAAACCTAATAAGAAAATAATAGATTTTATTCATGGTGGTCACTAAAAATACAAAAATATCTATAAATAATCTTATGAAACATATTTGTGTACAACCTACATGATTTGTTTTTAAACTTCTAAAGGGGAAAAAACTTCTTAAGGCAGAGAAACCTATTTCAAAATCTTAAGTAAATAAAATTTACTAGATGGAAAGATTTGGTTGTTGAAAATTATTCTATACAATGTTAAATTTAATTAATATCAAAATTCCATTGAGACATTTTAAAATATGAAACAAGGGTAATCAAGTTCATCTGGGTGGGAAAATAGAATTTTAAAAATAAGTTTAGCCCAAGTATATCTTGCAAAAAATAAATAAATAAAATGTAACAGGACAGAGAATGTTCTATGTAAAATATTAAATAAGGTTTATCCAGTAACAATAAATCAAATGGTATGGTGTGAGCATGGTGGTAGATAAATAAAATGGAAATTCCAGAGGCAGACACAAGGATAAAAAGATATTTAGTACATGATATATGTAGCATTGTGAATCAGCTGTCAAAATGGATTGTTCAGAAAATGATGCTTAGATAGCTGGTTAATGGAACAGTATATATGTACATCAATTCCTCATTTTAGTTTTTTATTATTAAAAAAATTTTTAATGTTTATTATTTATTTTTGTGAGAGAGACAGAGAGAGAGAGACAGAGCATGAGTGGGGGATGGACAGAGAGAGAGGGAGACACAGAATCCGAAGCAGGCTCCAGGCTCCGAGCTGTCAGCACAGAGCCCGACACAGGGCTCGAACTCACAAACCGCGAGATCATGACCTGAGCTGAAGCCGGACACTTAACTGATTGAGCCATCCAGGCGCCCGTCAATTCCTCATTTTACATACTAAGCAAAACAAAACACATACACAGTGTTTTTACAGTTAAATATAAGAAAAAAAAATCATAACTACAGATTAGTTGGGAAAAAAGATCTCAGGAAAAGGTTAGTAGATATCCTGTATGCTAATAAATTCCATATATAATTGATTTTTGAACAATGTGGAGGTTAGGGGTGCCAACCGCTTGAACAGTTGAAAATCCTTGTAGAACTTTTGACTCTCCAAAAACTTAACTACTAATAACCTACTGTTTACCAGAAGCTTTACTAATAACATAAACAGGCAATTAACACATATTTTAATGTTATATGCATTATAGACTTTATTCTTATAATAAAATAAACTAGAGAAAAAAAGTGTTAAGAAAATTATAAGAGAAATACATTTACAGGACTATACTGTATTTATTGATAAAACCCATGTATAAGTGGAGCCACACAGTTCAAACCTGTGTTATTTAGGAGTCAACTGTATGTAACTAAAAAGAAAACAGTAAAATAGGGAAATAGTTGCAATATATGGAAACAAAGGATTGATACATTTAACATATAATGAACTCTTTAATATATAACAGCAAATTCTATTAGGAAATAGCATGAATTTTTTTAATCACAAAAAAAATAATGTGAAAAAAGTATAGTACTCAGTGTTGCTGTACAGAGGAAATGGGTCTAATGTTTCTGTAAGGCAGTTGATCAATAGGTGTAAAAAATCGTAAAAAATACATAACCTTTAACCAATAACTTATTTCTAAGGATTTTTCATAAAGACATTCTGATTTATCATAGTGAAATATAAGAAAATTCCTTGAGCCCAACAATATGAGATTTATTAAAGAAATAATGATGTGTCCATACATGAAATATTTTCAGCTTCTGAAAAAACCCAAATTCAAAAAATATTTATGTTTGAGAAACTATGCTCATGATGTATTGCTAGTGAGTAAAAAGCCAAATAGGAAATATTATAAAAACATGGAAAGTCAAAGTTCAATTTTGTGATGGTGAGGGAGAAAAAGGTTTGTGTTGTATGTGTGCATGCATGTGTATGTGTATTTGTATAGTCATTACTTTTTAAATATGTTTTATAGTTTATTTTGAGAGAGAGAGAGAGCGCAAGCATGAGTGGAGGAGGGGCACAGAGAGAAAGAGAGAGAGAATCTCAAGCAGACTCCACGCTGTTAGCATGGAGCCCGATGTGGGGCTTGAACTCACAAACCATGAGATCATGACCTGAGCTGAAGTCAGACACTTAAGTTACTGAGCCACCCAGGTGCCCCTGTATAGTCATTATTTCTGAGAAATGAGATCATGGCTGATTTTATTTTTCTTCTTTATATTTGTGTTCACTTTTTCTCCCAATTTTTACATTTCACAATTAGAAAAGAAACACAATATATATTACATAAGTAAGTTGGACAAGCCAAGCAAAGGGCTAGGGATCCTACAATCACATGGAAGAAACAGGAGCCATGACTCCTGACTCAGAGGTAAGCAAGTAGCAAGGGCAACACAGACAGCAAATCAGACTGGGAATGTGGCAGAATTCCTTGAGTTCTAGATTGCTCTCAGGCTTGCCTGGTGCTTGGCAGGAGAGCAGTCAAGGCAGCCCATGGACCAAAAAGTAGTGGCAAAACTGGCCCAGGCACAGGTGCCCTGGTCCTAGGAAGGCGATGGAGGGACACCCATCTGGGTGATAAGGGCACAAATACACGAAACCATAAATTCAGCACTTGCAACCTGAAGATAGCACTTAGTGTTATTTGTATAACTATATTTATTTTTATTTGCATGTTAAGAATTTGGGTTCCGGGCTAAATTGCTTTTGTCTTGTTACGATGGCTTTTATGGAGTCAACTCTAAGACAGACTTGAATTCTCTTTCATCCCTTGTCCAACTTTCCCCAAACTTATTTTCTGCCTACCTCCCCATCCCTTTGTCCAGCACGGTGTCTTCCTCTGCCCCCCTCAGAATACTAATCCAGTGTAATGCTGTGAACACACTCACATCACCGTCACACACATGTACCCTCCCACTACACATTACACTCACACATATACACACCACTTATATAGCTGTATTGCTCAGTGTTGCTTCCAATAATGATGGTAATGCCTTTTGTTCCTTCACTCATTCAGTCAATGTTTAATCCCTTCTTTGTGCCAGAACTATGCTGGTACTGAAGAGAAGATAATGAACACAGGTAAATCCAGTCCTCCAGCTCCTGGAGTTTATTAGAGACCAGCGTAGCAGGGGAGACAAACAATCAAATAATTGTACTAATGAATGAAAACTCACCCTTATTCAGACATTCATTCCAGAACACCTGGCATGTGCTGTTCTCCTAATTGCTAACAGGACACAAAGGTGAAACGCACATGGACTCTGTCCCTGAAGAGCTGCTGAAGAGCAGAAGAACCAGGATGTGAACATTTGAGAGGATCTCCTAAGGACAAGACCCTGTGCCGGGTGCTCACAGGTGTTAGGCCATTGACTCTTCACTGAAATTGAAATTAGGCCTTTCTGACTCAAAAGTACACTCACAGCCAAATCGCAACATGCATTTTTCCCCATGAAGGAGTTAAAATATAAGTAGCATAACATAGACTAGGACCTGAGGACGTTAATCAGCTATAATGGTGAATCGTCACTATGGGCCATGGATAATGTGGATTGCCAGTGGAACCTGACACTAAATAAAGGCATGATGCCACCACATTCCTTCTATCCCATTCAGGGCTATCGACGTCTCCTACTTTCACTGTGTAGTCATGAACTTGGTGGTCCTTCTCTGTCTACAACCACCTGCAACAACTCCAGGCAGCTAGAACCTTCTTGGACATAGACACTTCCCATTGACTTTGCCCAAACTCGAATAAGCTGAAATAAAACCAATTGTTGATGAGAAATGAAAGCGTAAATAGCACTCTACTGGAGAATAATGATGAAGCACATTTGGCCATATGTCAGCAAGCTGAAAGGGAAAAGGCTGACTGTGGTTGTTACCATGTACATTCCCCTCAAAGAGTGCCATAAAACTCTTTTTGATTTGCAGAATTAAACTATAGTTTGCACATAAACAAGACCTTAATGTTTCCTGGAAGATCCCCACATTTTAAAATAACAATCTTGAAAACAGAAACCAAACATCAGTGCCTACAAATGCTGTGAATTGTAATCTATGTATCTTAAGACATTAAAAACCTTCTCGCTTTGTTAGAAGAAAATGCATCAATTAACATCTCTATTGAGTATGCAAGACTGCGTCAAACCACAGATACTGTGTAGGAGGTGGTGCGAACCTGCTGCTTTTAGCACTTGGACCACATTTATAGGCCAAAAATGATTTACATAGAGATGTCTTGGTAGAAATGGCAGTGAGAACTGTTCCTGGGAAGATTATGTTGAGCTATACAGAATTCGGAAAAACATTGGCTTAAAAATCTATTTTCAGCATTATCATTTACATCCAGTAAAATGCACAATGTTAGGACTGTTTAGTTTGCATGTGACCATACCTGCCAAAATTGTATGTCAAAGTGTCTTACCACAAGTGTGTTGCCTCATGTAACTGAAGGTTCTAGGGCTTCTAGGAGAGCTGGATGCAGGGTCTCAGGCAGTGTTGTCAGCATAGTCGGTTTCTGTTTGTCGGTGCTGTTTTCTTTTCTCCTTGATCTCAGCCATCCTTTCTCGTGCCTCTAGCAATTCCAGGTTTATGTTTTCCTGAGTTTAGGTCCAGACAAAGCGTGAAATCCTTATTCTAACAGTTCCAACTAAACTGGAGGATTGTAGCTCTTTGGCTTGTGTTGGGTTATATACCTTTCCAAAAAGCAATTACCGTGGCCAGGGGCTAGTCAGCTGTAGCCTCACCCCATGTATTGGCGAACTGGATCTTTGGAAAGCTAGTACCAGAAAAGAGAGGAATGGGTGCTAGCAAAGAAAATCAAACTATGTCTGCAAAACCTCTGAAGGGGGCTTTAATCTCTGCTCATGTGAAATGGCGATGTGCTGGTATCATCAACATAATCACTATTGCTTATTGAACGCCTACTGTATTTCGAGTTCTCTGTGAACAATCCTTATCATAATGCCATGAGATAGGTGTGATGTCCATTTTACTAATGATGAAAGTGGAACTCGAAGAAGTTAAAGGAATTGCCAGGACTGTGTAGCGAGGAAGTGGGGAAGTCAGGATTTTCACCAGGTCTATCTTAGGATGCTGGCTCTGTCCACTGTGCCTGTCTCTAAGTAAGTATTCCCCACTTCTGACCTGATAGAAAAAATGGTGCTTGCATGCATGTGCGTGATCTGTCAATACTGAGAACTGTAAGACTGGGAGGTAAGGAGGCAAATTACGAGGAGAGAGCAGATGCTTTGAGACTGGGCACCCCTGATTGGTTGGGGCACCCCACCATCAGCACACTTTGCATCTCTGGAAAAGCCCAGACCCATTTGTGCCTGGGAGACCCCATCTAGGGAGGCGAATTTTTTTTTTAACATCATGTATTTCTATGGCTTTGTTTTCCTTGTCAAGATCCCAACAGCTGCGGGACTTATTAAGACAGAATTGTGTTGCGTATTCATCAGATGACTTATTAATCATCTGCCAAGCCCCTCTGGAGAGCAGGAGTCCTGGAGCTCAAATGAGGACTGGCAGACAGCATGTCCTCACCCGCTCTTAAGCAATGTGCTACTGGCAATTATATGAAAGTTTTCAGGAAAGTGGGTTTAAGCCAGAGGGAGAGTTTGCTATTTGTGGGTACATCATGTTTTCTTTTTGATCATCTATTTGTTAGCTTCCCCTATCCCCCCTATATCCCCACTAACACTCTCCAGTATACAGAAGAGAGGCCCCGAGAGTCTCAATGGGAGACTCCAATGATAGAAAGCTTCAGAGTAGGGCATATGAGAAGTTACGTCTCTTAACCCTTCACTTAACATCCCTCCTGGTAGGGATCTTTCATCAATACTTTGCTGCCAAGAAGCTGCTCATTAAAACAATGATTCTCTTGGATGCATGCCCTTTGTCTGTTTAGTTCCCCAACAAACCCTGAATCCCTAGAACAGTACCTGGGTCCTAGAAAGAATTCAAAAAATGTTTGCTGAATGAATGAATCCAAGTTCCCCAGGCCCAAAGTGGGCATCTTACCTCTAATATGCAATGAACACAGCACAGTCTCAATCCACTATGACTTCTAGGAGCAAGCCCTCCCAGAGAGCCCCTGGGGATGCTACTGATTCCTACAGACTCAGTCTAATTACAACTCCTTTCAAGAGGCTGCTGTAGGATCTCAAAATGGTGCCTGAAAATTGTTCCTTCTGTCCACTGTGTTCTCCCTTTACCACTTATCCAGAAGGATGGGCCAGCTCCAGCCTTCTGAAGGAAGCCTAGGTAATGTCAGGTTGTGTTTTTTTGTAATAAGTTGCCTCTTCTGTAACGAGTGCATTAATAATACATACACCTTATTTCATAGTAATTAACAGAAGTACATGAGATAATGCATGTGAAATATCAGGCTACCACAGAGTAAGTGTGTACTAAAAGTTGGCTATTGCCATGTATCTTCTAAGGGTGCTGGTTAAGAGTACAGACTCTGGGGGCACCTGGGTGGCTCAGTCAGTGAGTGTCCGACTTCAGCTCAGGTCATGATCTCGCAATTCGTGAGTTTGAGCCCCACGTCGGGCTCTGTGCTGACAGCTCAGAGCCTGGAGCCTGCTTCAGATCCTGGGTCTCCCTCTCTCTCTGCCCCTCCCCCACTTGCACTCTCTCAT
Organism: Panthera uncia; assembly: GCF_023721935.1. Taxonomy (NCBI): domain Eukaryota; kingdom Metazoa; phylum Chordata; class Mammalia; order Carnivora; family Felidae; genus Panthera; species Panthera uncia. The sequence goes on along the minus strand of NC_064818.1, from coordinate 66,759,794 downwards.
GCGCACTTTCTCTCTCAAAAATAAATAAACGTTAAAAATTAAAAAAAAAAAAAAAAAGAGTACAGACTCTGGAACCAGCTCACTGAGTTCAAGTCCCAGCTTTGCTTCTTAACAAGTTCCAGCTTTGCTTTGTGATCTTGGGCAAGTTGCTTCCTTCTACCTCAGGTCCTCATCTGTAAAACGGGGATGATAATAAAATTTGCCTCATCGGGCCACTATGAGGCTTAAGTAAATCAATGTCTGTAGAGAAGATAGAACATTTCCTGACACGTAATATATGCCATAGAGGTAGTAGTGGGGATATCCAGAAAACCTAGTACCAGATATTAGATAGTGCCGCCCTGGAATCTACTCCTCTCAGGGACTCCCATTTGTCTACTTTCCTCTTACTTACCACCATCTAAGATTCCTCACCTTTACCCTATCCAGCCTGTCACAAATTCTGGGTTCCCTACCTCTCTCTTCTGACCGTACCAGAGGAAGAACAAAACCTGTTAGAACCAAGATGTGCTTGGTACACAGTGAAGGTAGCCTGTTACACTGTTGACTGCAATTCTTAACATCTCAGAAGTATCTGCTTTTGGATTATTCTCTGGATGCTGCTTCTCCCCTGTGGGGGGTGGAAAATGGGTGGACACATGAATAAAAGGACACACTAAACTGGTTCCTCCACAAAGAAGGAGAAGATCTTCCCCACATTCCGTCTTCCACCCTAAAGTGCAGAATCTGCTTGTGATACCCAGAATGTTCTTTTCCAGCTTCAGTGACCTTGAGATCCTGACACTGTTTTTAGTTACAGGAAGATAAGTGCTGGAAATCTTCAAATGGAAGTCTGTCTCCTCCTACAAAAGGGCCCACTCTATGGTTCTCAAAGTGTGGTCTCTGGCCCAGCATAGTCAGCCTCACCTAGGAATTTGTTAGAAATGAAAATTTTCAGGCCTACCTTAGACCTACTGAATCAAAAACTTTGAGCGTGGGCTCCAATTGTCTGTTTTTAACAAGTTCTCCAGGTGATTCTAAATGCCTGCTCAAGATGGAGAACAGTGTGTTTACTGTTGAGTGTTCATGCCAGAAAGCAGACTTTGCTAAGTTAACCCTTCTGGTCCATTGTCCTAAATGCCCAGAAGTATCCAAGCTTTACTCTTCTTGTCTTTGCTTCCATCCTTCCGGGTACACACTAATTCACCTCTTTCAAGAGTTCTTCTCCCTTTTTGTGAGGAAGCATAATAGGCTAGTGGTTAAGAGAACAGTCTTCAGAAGCAGTCGATTCCAGGTAGAAGTCTTGATTCTGTGACTTCTACCCCAGGCAAGGTGCTTTCCTCTCTTCTCCTGTTTCCTTATCTGCCAAAGGGACATAATAATAGCTACCTTACTGTGAGGCTTAAACGAGTTATATGGAAGCACATTGTGTGAAAGTAGGTAGTAACATGGCAGCTGTGCATAATATGAACAGCAATCCCTCTGATTTTTATTCTAACTACAAAATAAACAGGAGATCAATTGATTTCACACTTTGCCGTACAATGAAATCACCTAGGTAGATTTTAATTCTGATGCCCAATGCCGTGCCCCAGACCAGTGAAATTGGAATCCTGGGGAGTGGCTATCTATGTTTCTTAAATTCACCAGGTGCTTCCAAGTTTGGAAACCAGTACATTAGATTGTTTGCTAGTCTCTTTGCAAATGGTGTGAACCATGGACTTTGGCCCAGCAGTATGATACAATACTATTGTAGCAAAGGCTATCTTGTCTGTAGATGGTATTTTGCATGTGTCCTATCAGCCTGACCAGAGTGTGTCGAGAGAGCTGATGGGGGCCCGAGCCTCTTTGTTTTCCCCATCTCTGAGCCTAGAAAGATCCATGGCTTGAGTTTAGCAGGTGCTTGCCCTTGATGAACTGATTGAAGTAGAAAATAAGCCTGAACTGGTAGAAATGAGTCCCCAGCAGGCCATTTCAAAGAGGTTTAAAACTAAGAACAAGGACTCTGAAGCCAGGCTACATTGGATTGAGCCATGATAGAATACTCACTAACTGTTTGACCTTAGACAAGTTAACTTCTCCATGCCTCAGTTTCCCCATCTTAGAGTTGTTGTGAAGATCAAATATAATAACATGTGAAGTACTTGACACCCTATGTAGCACATCGATAAGTGTTACCTGTCACTATCATTAACCTGGAGATTTAATCGAACCTGCCTCAGAGTTCGGCTATAGGTCTGTGTAACAAGCTGGTGTAACCATAAGATCTGTCTTTCCTTCTCATTTTCCTTGGACAGGATCTTAGACAGCAGAATTGCCTTATTTAAAATTCTGTGATGCTGCAGGATATTCCCTCTCCTTTTCTTAGTACTCAGTACAGTGTCTGACACACTGGGATTCAATAAATGGTTAGATGAAAAGAATAAGTAGATGAGCTGAACTAAAATGAACCGTTTCTCTATTAGACATGACTGCGGTGCCTGTGAGAGTCTGAGAAGGCAAAGTGTCCACCTCAAAAGGAAATACAAATACAGACAAGACTCCAGGTTGGAGAGAAAAACAGACACTCCTGGCATTTTGTCATTTAAATCATCATAGCATGCCATATGTCTTTTTGTAAAACCACCTTATTTCGGCCTTTACTGGATTCCCCAAGTAACCTTCACTAATTCATTCAGTCATTAAAGTGACTATTGCCAATTAATGAACTACAGTGAACCAAGCCTAGAAAGGGACTCCATGGCAAGTTCTCCACTGCCTGAGCAGAGGGGCGTCGGTCAGCATATGGCTTAGATGCTCGCTGCCCCTTGAATGCATTGGCTCAGCTACCAGGTCTATGGCCATGTCACAATTCACTTTTCATAAAGGCTCTATGGTACCTGCTTGGACTAATGGGTTTGTTCAGCTGTGAAAGAAAATATAAACGTTTTTTGGGTGGGGAGGGAGCACATTTATCGACTAGCTTGGGAAATCCAACTGGTATGGCCTAGAAGCTGGGTAATTGGTTGGTGGCAGCAGAACTACATTACAGGAAACAGTGAGTCTTATTGGTTTTCAGAGAAGAGGCTTTGAAGCCAGAAATGCTTTGTTTGAATCCTGGGTCCTCTCCCCACACACTTCTGCGACCTGGAGCAGTGCTACACAAAGCATACAGTCCATGGACTGTTACCAGGGGTGAGGAGAATGGGAGGTTGTGTCAGAATGTAAACCCACTACATCACTAAGCACGCCATTACTTCTACTGACCCTTTGTTTTGTTTTTCCAAAGCAAGACTTTCCCAATGAAGGAAACCGTGGGTTCATTTACATTCTACTGTAATTGTCTTGTTCCTTTGCTGATTGATAGCTGAAAGCTCACAGAGCGGCATTTTGAGTAGTAGCAACATAAGACAACCATCGTTAGGCTCGGTTACCTTATTGGTAAAATAGGGATAATGATTCCTACTAAATAATAGGGCTGTTGTGAGAACAGAATGAGGTAGGGCGTGCTAAGTGCTTTGTATTATGCCTGGTGCATATCAGGTGCTCAATAAATGAGAACTATTATTAAACAAGATAATGCAGTCCTACCACCGCCATATGATGTCAATGCTGTGATCTGAAATAAGAAAAACAAAACATGTTCCAGAAACAAAAGATTCAATGGCCAAATAAGTTTAGAACACTGATAGGGGACAGAAGGAATTCATCCTAGATGTCTGGCATATTTCTGAATTTTTTGAGACAAGAGTAATTTTATTTTTAGTTCTTCAAGGCCATCAAACATTGTTTCAATAAATGTATGGAAAGCCTAAAAGCAAATTTTACTTTGGAACCAACTGTCCCGACATCAGTAGACCCAAAACTGTCCTTGTTATCTTATTTCTCCTATTTCTATCCTCTAGACAGTCTTGGGCATGAGTCACTATTTCTTCTGGGGTGTCTCCAGCTGGCTGCAACTCCCATCCTCCCCTGTTGAGACCCTCCTCCAACACTTTTCTTGAAGCATTGTGAACATTCAAGAGGACATTTGGTGTGTGGACCCAGCAACTGATTCTTTAAGGGCCACCTGACCTGGAGTAGAAGAATGTTGTTTTTATGAAGTCACGGGTCTTTGACAGGAGAGAGGCATACACACACAAGGTCGTTTCCCCATGATATCCCAAAGGTACCCTTGGAGGTTATGTGAAGGCACATGTTCTAAAACAGCAGCTTTCAAGCATTTTCCTTCTACAACTTTCTCTCATGTTTTTCCACTACAAAATTTTAGGTCTTGTCTTTTATTTGAATGTGCACTTGCTTTAGTTTAGCTCTGTATTAATCAGGACTCTTTTGATTAAAGACGACAGAACTCTAATCAAACAAAGTAGCTTAAACAAAAAGGAGAATTTGTTGATTTCCATAGCCGGGAGGGATGGAGGAAATGCTAACTTGAGGTGTGACTGAATCTGGGGACCCAAACAATATCCTCAGGGCTTCCTGTCTCTCAGTTCTGCTCTTCCTTCTGCTTCTCTTTGTTGATTTCATTTTCTTCTGCAGATTTATTTCCTCCCAGTAGATGTAACTTGGATGCCAGCAGATCTGAGAAGGTCATATCCTCACAGAAATCCAGGGGACAGAAAGCTGTCATTTCTGAACATCCAATTATAAAATCCCAGAGTCACCTGCTCATCTAAAATCAGGCAGCTAGTTTTAATAATCAACCAAGGCTGGGTCATGTGGCACTTCTGCCCATCTCCTCCCCTCCCGTTATAGCCAGGATATTGGGGAATTGTGAACTGAAGCCCCACCAGAACTAACTGGAGTTGGAAAACATTTAGTTCTTCAAAGGAGGGAAGAGATGATGGGTGACTTACAGACCACATATGTTCTAGAATATTGTAGGGAGAGGGTAAAACTTGACAGAAAGACATAATTGGAACTTCAAACAAAAATAAAGGAGGAATTTTAGGAGGGCAGATCTTAGGGTCACTCGAATTACTCAATATAAGGTGAACACCTTTCTAAGGAATTGACTAATCTTTCTTATTAAAACCACTGTTTATTATGTTAAAACTTACCTTGATCTAAGAGAAAAACAATATTCCCCACATTTTCAACTCAAGTGTGAATTTTCTCATCAGAACCTGACATTGTGGATGAACCCAATTCTTATCTCTGTCTGTCATTTCTCTTAATGAAATGTCTGCCACAAAGTAAATGTTTAATGCATATTAGTTATTTCCACCATTTTGACTTAGGTTATTACAAGAACAATCTCATTAAATATTTATAATAGCTTTACATATATTAACCCTGTATTATTATAGCTCCTATTTTCACATGAGGAAACAAGCTCACAGACTTTGTGATATTCTTAAACTCCTACCGTTAATAATTGGTGGGGCTGATCTTATCCAGGTTTGTCTGACTCCAGAGCTGAAGCTCTTGATCTCTATGTAATGAATTCTCTCTCGGAGAGTTGGAATATAAGAGGAGAAAATTGACTTTCTTGACCTAATTCCAATTCCAAGTCCATAGTAGTAATTCATACCATCCTGGCCTTTAAGTCCCTGCGTCATCATAATTACAAAGCATTCATTATACCAGGACTCTTTGTTTATCTTGAAGACGATTGAGTGGAGGATGCTTCCTTGACCTCCCAGTCCAATACCCTGCAACAAAATCTCCCTGCAAACATTTCTCACTTAAATACAGATGCCACATCCTATTTAATTTGAAAAGCAGAAACAAGATTGGGCTCGTTTTTAACAGTTCCATTTGGCCCTTTATTGGTGCCTTTTTGTTAATAATAATCTCCTCCGGGTTGTGGATAATTTTTAGCATTACTGAAGCTCCAGGTTGTCTCATTTCTTTTGTTGCCAGTTGCCCATGCTTGTTCATTTTCTACCACCTGCTAAGATGTTCATCTTCATTTTATATGTGTCACCAGCTTGAGAGCCTTGAAAGATGTAACTAACATTTCAGAGAAAAACTAAATATCAAATTCCCTCTGGTTAAGAAAGTAATGGTGATTTTTCTTCCTCTACCTGTTTTGACTCTTAAGTCCTCTCTGGCTTGCATATATCTTTGGAAATGAATTAACACCTGCAAGAAAAGGTGGATTGTCTGCTTTAAAATCTTGGATCAGATGTACATTGTAAATATCACAATTTTATTTGTCATTTGTACTTTAGTAAAGTTGAAAAAAACATCTTTGGATCAGAGAGTTCAAAGAGAGTCAAGAGTCACCGTCCTGGGTCTCTTCCTTCAAACTTCGTATGTGTCTTCTCTCCTCCCCAACTCCTTCCATCCCCTCCCCTGACTCCCCTCATCTCTGTCACTTCTCAGAATCCTGTCAGATGATTTAGGATGTTTCAGCTGTAAGCAACAGCTGACATTGTAAAGACATTTGTCCCACGTGTCAAAGAATTCCCACATTGGTCAGTTCCAGATTGGTTAATTCAGGAGCTCAGATCACTCCCCATTTTGTTCTGTGCTCCTCAGCAGGTTGGCTTGGTTCTTGGGCTTGTTCTTATATTGTTGCAATTGGCTTTGAGTCCTGGGTGTCACGTTATACAAGCTGGCTAACAGAGTTAGACACTTTTGTGTCTCACTCTCTTTTCCTCAGGGAGGGACACTGCCAGAAGGGTAACAACTCCTACTTAATTATCATTAGCCTGGATTTGTGCTAAGAATAAGATGGAGAACTCCGAATATCTGCTTAGATATTCCATTTAGATATATAGATCTTCCTTTTGGATAACCTCTATCCCTCCAGTTATGTGCCACTTAGACAACCCAGAAGCTCTTTCAGGGAAAATATCAAATGCCTTTTTAATCTGCCTCCTTCATTTCTAGGACTGTGTCCAGGCCACCAAAACACTTGCCAGAGTTTAGTCGAATGAACAAAGGTCATGCCACTGTTTATGCATGCTATGTGCACCTTTTAGTGGCCATTATTTTTTGTATTATGCCTTATTTGAGCAGAACTCCTCCATGAAAGATCAGGGAAATACAGAAGTCCTTGCTTTGCCTGGTAGCATGCATCTGTAAAATTGACCATGCAAGCTGAAACCATGCAAAAATGACCTTAATAATCAATGGGAAAATTTACTATTGTTTGGTGACCTTTAAAATGTTCTATCAAAACATTAGAAAACTCTCTTACTGTCGCTTATAAATGTATGGGGATGTGGAACTGATATTTATTTAATACAGTGTTATTTAAAACATTAGAAACATTGGGAATCAGGTATCTGGGTGGCTTGGTTGGGCATCTGACTTTTGATGTCCACTCCGATCATGATCTGAGGATTGTGGGATCGAGCCCCATGTCAGGCTCTGTGCTGAGCATGGCATCTGCTTGGGATTCTCTCCTTCTCTCTCTACCCCTTCCCCACTTGTTTTCTCTGTCTGTCTGTCTGTCTCTCTCTCTCTCTCTCTCAAAATAAATAAATAAACTTCAAAAAAGAAACATTGAAAATCAAATTATTTTATTTCTTTTTTAAAATTTTTAATGTTTATTTATTTTTGAGAGAGAGAGAGAGCAAGCGATCACCTGAGTAAGGGATGAGTAGAGAGAGGGAGACAGAATCCAAAGCAGGCTCCAGGCTCTGAGCTGTCAGCACAGAGCCCAACACGGGGCTGGGACCCATGAACCATGAGATCATGACCTGAGCTGAAGTTGGATGCTTAACTGACTGAGCCACCAAAGTGGCACCCCTAAAGTGTTTTATTTATTAAAAAGTGATAAAAAGTAGTTTGAACCATGCCTGCCGTCTTCTCATCATATCACTTACAATACTGAGCGAACATCCTCTCTGTGCTTTGGCGAATTGTCGTGCTTCTTTCTAACTTTGGATTGGCTTCCAACATTTTTTTCCTTGCACCTTCAAGGTTGTGAAATAGCTCTGAGAGTTCCTTTCATGTGAAGTTTTTTGAAGGTGCCAATTTCTCTGGGATATTTTCCTCCTTTTCCTCGTTTCTGTGGGTAAGTCACCTTCCCTAAATTCTTCTGGCTGGCTGGCTGGCTGGGTGGCTGGCTGGAGTCCCCCAGCAATGACAGTCAGCATTCTAGGGTCACCTATTACTGCTCTGCTTCCCTGCAATATGACTTTTGCTTCTGATTTGAATTTTGTTATCACTTTTTGTTTCCTTTCTTTCCTCTTTGCTGGCCATCCCCCTCTTTTGATTACTCATTTCTGTAAGATGTCCTGTGAGTTTATCACCGCGAGAGACCAGGAGGCAACACAGCTGCCAGGTTTGCTGGCTGTGCACAACCTGAAAACCAGGTGCAGTGACTGATGCAGACTTTGAAAGCCATGGCTTGATCGGTCACTGACCATGGGGCGTACCTGTTATTTTCAAGGTGATTTGTGGACTGAGAGCCAGCAGCAAAGTTGGCACTGTATTCAATTACTCCTAATTACTACGCTGTGGGAACTGAAAATTGAACTGTGTTGTTGATGCCATTGACCTAAAACCACAGTCACTGAAATCTACAGACCGCATTTCAGAGCCGTGTAGAGACGAGACCGCTTATGCTGTAATATAGGACATCTGGGCTCACTGGCCACTTGCTGTTAGTGCTTTGTTCAGCCCTCCACTTCTGAGACACCCCAGGCCAGCCCCTAACTTTCAGGTGGCTGTGAAATAGGCAAAGCACAGTTCCATCAAATGCCCATCCCTGGATGATATGCGTGGTCTTTGTGTTTAAGAAAGGATGCACTTTTAGCCTTGAGTCTGTGCAGCAGGCATGGATGGAAACAGCTGTTAACTAGGGAGGTGACGCGTAGTGGAGCACTGCTGAGAAGCAGGGATGCCATTAGCAAGCTTAGTAAGCCGAATGACCTCCCGTGTGTCAATCAAAGGTGGTAAAGGGACCAAATATGCAGGCTACAGGTTCTCCTCTCTCTTTGTTTCTGGTCCTTTAGCAAAAATAAAAAATTCATCCTCTTTTAGTACTTTGGCCTTCAGAACCTAATGTAACCCAATCTGATACGTGGAATGCAAAGAGAAGGCCCGGAAGACTCTGGCAGCTCCTTGCTGTGTGACCTGACACAGAAGTCCGAGCCTTTATTTACTGGCCCTAGTTCCGTCCCTTGCTTTTCAATGCTCTCCTTGCCACAGGCATGGTGCACACCCCTTTGACAGTGTCAGAAGTGAGCTCTACCCTCACCTCAAAGTGGTTTTTATAGTTGCTGGTTTGGAGCTCATTGACATGCCACCCTTTTCTTTCAGAAAAAATAGACACTATATGCATCTTGTATTTTTTTCTTGTGTCTGTTTAATCCCATGATTTTTTTAGGTGACAGAGAAAACTATTAGGTTATGATCAGAGCACAGACTCTGCAATCAGGGCCGAGTTGGAACCCAGCCCTGACCACTGACTGTACTTGAGACATTCAATGGCATCTCACTGAGAAGGAATTCGAGATGTGCTGCCTACTAATGACCTTAAGCCGATGAATGTGTAGTCAAACAAGCTGATGTGTGTTCATCATTTCACACAATCACTGGGACATTGAATGTGCTCAAAATTCTATTTGAAGAAACTCTCTATTCTTTGCTCTTTAGCTTCTGGTGTTCAGAGAGAAAACTATCGTTCAGTTGTAATGATTAATCAATCCTAAATATTTGGTATAGCTAGATTTCTGCTCTGTGTAACTACTGTTCATTTTACATATGTGGTTTTGTTCTCGTTTCTTTTTGGGTGTGCTTTAATGTTAAAAACCTGCTCAAATCGTTTGTAGATGTACATGGGGATACAGAAAGAGAGAATGAATAAATAGTAATGTTTCCATTTTGGTCCCCATGAGGTACAAAACACTCTTCCCTCGTTTCCTCTGGTCTGATAACCTGTTGTGATATACAGCAACGTTCTTCAGCTTGTGGAAAGCTTGGCCTCTGAAATAATTCCCTTTTTTCTGCAGACATATTGTTGCTGCCATATAGTTGGCACAGTGTCAGATTTTGACCATGATGTTTTACTTGACAACCCCTCATATACAGCCTGGAACATCGCTGGTATATTTTGGAATGGCAGAAAGAATGCTTTGTGTTTCTCAAAACACATCTCCATTTTTTCTTCCTGGTCACACGAGATGACTACCTTTCCCCTGTAGTTAGTTAGGCTGAAGTCATGACTGGGTTCAGGCAAATAAGATGTGGATGGAAGTGACAGCCTGGGTATAAAAACCTCTGGAATTATGTTACCATTCCCTGGCAACTTCTAAGGACATGTTTTTAAAATAGAGAATGATCATACGGAAGGGTACTTGTTACCATTTGGGGAAAAATACCATAGAGAATCACCTGGGCCTGCAACAGATAATGATATGAACATGTGATCAATCTTTGTTGGGTTGAGCTTGTGAGATATCAGGGTTTATTTGTTACCAAAGCATACCCGACTCTATGCTGACTAAAATGTTTCCCTATCGAACTCATGGGACTTTTCTATAGATAAAATGATACCCTCCTCATGTGAGTACTTTGTCAAGTGTATAGGAAAGCAAGATGTGAATTTAGCAGGTTGTCATTTGTGGAAAGTGCATAGGTTTGGAAGGCGAGAGACCACACTCTTGGAAGAATGTCAAATCTTTGCGCCACTCTTATCTGTGGCCCTGTCATCTAGAAAGTAACCGTCCCCATCCTTGTCACGACTACCTCTCAGGGTTGTTACAAGATGCAGATGAAATCATGGATGTGTAATATCTCGGTAAACTATAAAATCCCATCAAGTAGAAGGCATTGTAATTATTTCTCTGGAGCGTCAAGCCTCTCTCAGGAATACCCTTCCCACATGTTTTCTAGAATATCAGCACAGATTTTTGTTCACAAAAGCACGAGCCCGAACCTCCTCAATGTGATCTGAAACACTTGGCAGGCATTTTCTGCCCTGAATATCTACTTGAAGCTGAAAATAGAAGTGGCTAGGGTTTTAAACACAGAATGTCTGGTGGGGGGATAAAAGAAACTTCCACAGAGTCTTAGTTTCTCCTGAAGATGAGGGTGGAGCTGTAGGGAGAAGGGTGTGTGGTTGGAATCTGGTACAGGAGAGAGAGGGAGATCAGAGTGCCCTCTGGGATGGACAGCTCATGGATCCCAGAAGGCCAGGGCCTGGGCGTAGCTATATACTCAGCCTCCTACAGGGTATGTTTGCAGGAATAGGAAGGCCTGAAGGCCCCATTCCACTCTGTAGCTGGTTCTGAAATTCCCTGGGTAAAGCTTCTTTCTTTTTAGCTGGCAGCTGTGTTTTCTGTCTAGATCCAACCAATAGAACAGTCTCGTGAGAGATTATGCCAAAAGTTAATATTGTCCCAAGGAGACTTTGGGGGAATGAAGAAACTGAATGAAAAGCAGTTTTAATGGCATGTGGAGACAAAGCAGGTCATTCACAGGTAGAAACTTCAGGGCCAAGGTCAACCAACAGGCCCCTGAATCCAACTTTCCCATGTTGGGGCTCTGCTCCAAGGGCAGCTAGGCCCTCTGAACCTCAGTGTTCACCTTCCTAACTCTTGCGACAGACTAGGCACCCTGCTAAGTGCTTCACAGATATTAGCTCATTTATTAGTCATGAATACTCCTAGGAAATAGGTACTATTATTATCCTCATTTGAGAAATGGGGAAACTGAGGCCAGAGAAGTTAAACTCTAAGACACAGTAATAATAAGTGGCTGAGTCAAGATTCAAACCCAGGTTTTATAGTCCATGGTCTAAACAATAAATACACTCTGCTGCCTCATCCAGAAATCGAGAAGAATGTGCTTGTAAACCTCTGAGGCCCAATGGCCTTCAATACTCTGGAATTCTCTGACTTAAATTCATCCGATGGCAGTCCATTAAAAACAAAATCAAATAAGAAAGTCACTTCCTGACCAGTTCAGTTTGTACAGATACGTGGCTGTGGCTAACGCAAATAAAATGCAAATCCTCTGCTTGCTACTGGAATTAGCAATTCCTTGCTACTGGAAACAGAGCATCACCCACTGAGGTTCTGAAGTGATTGAAAGGCTCTATTGGAGAGCCCCTAGTGCCCATCGCATGAAAAGCCAGACCCAAGTGAACTCATTACCTATCACTTGGTTGTTGGTTAAAAGAAATAAATAAAAGGAAAACCCTCCTGGGGTTATGCTTTCAGTCTGGGGTACTAAGATTCATTAGCATATCTTTATAAAAACGTGTGTCTGCGGCATATGTTTATTGCTCATCACAATGCTTATATGCACTCATTAATTACCAGTTGCCTTTAGGCGTTTACTTGAAGACAGTCAAGTACTATGTAATCAAGTAGAGCTAACAAATTACTTTTGTGCAGAAATTGGAAAAAGGAAAATGTGAGATTAGCCATTAGTATTTGTCTTCTACTTTCCTTGCTGGCTGTTGCTTGCCTTATAATGTAGCAAGCATCACACAACTGGGTCTCAGTGAGTCCTTCTCTAGACTTGGTGTTTCCATCTCCCAAATGAGTATTTTTCTACCATCTTTCCTTCCTACTATTAAGTGCTGTTTGAAGTACAGACCAAACCATCTGCGTCCAGTTTATCTGGGGGCAGGGCTTTTTTAAAGCTGAGGAGTCTTTAGCTCTAGCACTGACCACTAAATCAGAATTTTCACAAGTGGGGGCTGGGGGTGCTGACTGTATACACTGATTTATACCCATTAACTAGAAGTTACTTTCATTCTCAGAAGTGCTCGTGCTTTGATAATAAACTAAATGGATGCTCTAGGCCTGAAGCTTTGCATTTTATCATGTGCCCCCAGCTGATTTTTATGCCTATTAAAGTTTGAGAACCACCATTGTACCCATGGTAGAGGGACTGGATCAGACACAACTATTAGTGGGCTTGATGGAAAAAAAAATACTCAAGTGTCATTTATAAAAAATGTATTCTTAACAGATATCACTTGTCTAAGGTAGAAAAAAAGATTTTACTGGGAGAAAAATATGCAAAATACACTATATAAGGTATTAATTATGAGACTAACTTCTCTGCCCTCATACAAGTCAGGAAATCTGGCAAACTCAAGTCAAAGAACACAGTAGAGTTTATCCCTGCACAGAAATTCTATGAAGGCCACAAACCTATGAGCTCCTTCTGAATTAGCCCCTGAGGAGTGGTCACCCTGGAAAGACATCCTAACATGGCTGAGAAACTTTGTGAGCAGAAGTCGCAGACTGGCAGTCCCTGGCCCATAGCCACCCACAGCTGTGTTCTGTTCTGTGCACAGTGATTTACTCATTTTGTGTCATTTTCAGACATTTAAAAATCAGGATATTTCATATTCAACAAATTATTTCTAACTTTTCTTGAAATATCAGAGTGATTGGCAAATATGGATTTTGTTCCCAAATGGCAAGATTTGACTAGTTGAGTAGCAGTACCCACCTTTGGATGGAGCTGAGGTTTTGCTTCAGTAAAGCCCCCAGCTAGCCCGATTCTTTCATTTCAATTGCCTGCCAAGCCCCATAGCTGGGATATTATTGCCCCTGCTCCGTGACCAAGTGGTTCTCATCCTTGGCTCTATATTATAATGAATTATCTTGGGAGCTTACAAAAAGAAGGGAGAAGGAGAGATTGGAGACAGAGGGAAGAAGAAGGAGAAGGAGAAGAAGGGGAAGAAGAAGGTGGATGGGGAGGGGAAGGGGAAGGAGAAGAAGGAGGCAAGCAAAGCAAAAAAAAAAAAAAAAAAAAAAGGCTGGTCTTAGCACAGAAGATTGCTGCAGAACCTCAGGGATGGGGCCCAAGCATCTGCATTTTTTAAGCTCTCCAGGTGATTCTATCACAACGGAGGGTTGAGAACCAATGGTTCACCCTGAGAACTTTTTAGAAGCTGCCTCAAGAGAGAATCCCAGCACATTTTCAAGTACCTGAGGACTCATCTTAACCATGTTGATTGAGAGTCACCTGGTAAATTTGACCTTGACGTGCGACCCTCAAAAATTTTGTGTAACTCTGGGCGGGGAGGTTGTGCCAAGGTTTGCATTTTTCCCAGTGGTTTTGGTGCAGGTGGTCCAGAGCCTGAGTGGGATACTTGCTCAGAGCTCTCCTTCCCCTCCTTCTAACAGGTTGGAACTAAGGGTAAGCTCAGGAAAATCAACCATCTCATGTCATAAAAAAGGAGAGCCGGGGGCGCCTGGGTGGCGCGGTCGGTTGAGCGTCCGACTTCAGCCAGGTCACGATCTCGCGGTCCGTGAGTTCGAGCCCCGCGTCAGGCTCTGGGCTGATGGCTCGGAGCCTGGAGCCTGTTTCCGATTCTGTGTCTCCCTCTCTCTCTGCCCCTCCCCCGTTCATGCTCTGTCTCTCTCTGTCCCAAAAAAATAAATAAAAAACGTTGAAAAAAATTAAAAAAAAAAAAAAAAGGAGAGCCGGGAAAATTATGAGGTGACTGTTGCCTAAGAAAGCTGATGAGGCATTATTTCCGAAAACCTGTGTGGCATTTTAAATGAATTCTGCTCCAAGCTTCCACCCTGTTCTTTCAACTGGCTGCAGTGAAGAGCTGGTCTCTGAGGGATGAACTGTTGACATCTCAGTTTGAAATGTACGTGCCAGGAACACTTCTTGATCAGAGCTAATTCTCCCCTTTTCTGCCTGTTTGGTGCCACTTGGACTTTCAGAAAAGCTGTTCCCACCATGATAAAATGGTGCAGATGGAAACTCATCAGAGAAAAGGCCACTTGGGTTTTTCCTGACTGATTCAGCTCACTGCATGTCACAAGTGTGGAAGTGGCCTAAAGACCTGATAAAGAGCGGCGCCTGGGTGGCTCAGTCGGTTAAGCGTCCGACTTCGGCTCAGGTCATGATCTCGCGGTCCGTGAGTTTGAGCCCCGCGTTGGGCTCTGTGCTGACAGCTCAGAGCCTGGAGCCTGTTTCGGATTCTGTGTCTCCCTCTCTCTCTGACCCTCCCCCGTTCATGCTCTGTCTCTCTCTGTCTCAAAAATAAATAAATGTTTAAAAAAAAGACCTGATAAAAAGTCCTCATTTGATCATTTCTTTCAAAGTCTAAAAAAGAAAGAAAAATAGGAAAATCCAGGAGAAATTCCTTGTGATGTTGGGCTAGGTAAAGTTGTCCTATATAAACTACCAAAAGAGTAATTTATAAAAGAAAAAAAAAAAGATAATTTGGACTTTATCACAGTTAGGAACTTCTGCTCTGTGACACATTACTGTTGACATGGAGAAACTATTTGCAAATCCCATATTTGATGAAGAACTGATATCTGGCTAGGTATAAAGAATTCTAGAAGAGTCGGATCTCAGAAAGTAGCTAACTCACTTTAAAAACAGGCAAAAAATTTGAACTGACACTTTACCTTGGAGGATAAGAGGTTGGAAAATAAGCATGTAAAAAGAATCGCAGTATCTTTAGTCATTAAGGAGATATAAATGGCAACTACATCATAATAGCACTCCCTGTGTATTAGATTGTCCAAAATTGAGAACACTGAGCACATCAGATCTCGGTGAGGATGCGGAGGAACAGATACACTCATACACAGCTGATGGGAATTAAAATGGTGCAACCACTTAGGCAAACAACATTGCAATTTTTCAAAAGGTTAATCCTGCGCCACAGAACCCAGTCATTCTGCTTCTAGATATTTAACCCAAGAGTAATAAAAGAATCTGTCCATCTAAAAACGTGGATCTGAATGCTCATAGCAGCTTTATTTGTGATAGCCTCAAACTGGAAACAATCCAAATGTCTATCAACAGGCTAACAGGTAAATAAATTGTGGTATAACATGTAGTGGAGTACTACTCCGTAATTAATATGAATGAACTATAGATACATGCTCAATATGGATGAATTTCAAGATAATTATGCTAAGTGAGAGAAGCCAGACAAAAAAGTACATACTGTATGATTACATTTCTATAAAATTCCAAAAAAAAAAAAAGTGCTGGATAAGACAGAAAGCGATCAGTGGCTGCCAGGAAAAAGGGTTTGGAGGCGGGTGGAGGTGGGGGAGGAATGAGAGGAAGGGATTATGAAGAGAAAGGAGGAAACTTCTGAGTGAATATATTCATTATTTTAATTGTGTATGTGGCTTCCTGGGTATATGCATACATCAAACCTTATCATATTTTATACTTTAAATATATGTGGCTTATTGTTTGCAATCATCCCTAAATAAACCTGTTTGAAAAGGAAAGGAAAAGTGAACAACAACAAAAAATTAGTTCTGTGATTTTTTTTTGTTGTTGTTGTTAAGGTTTTTTCTGTTATAAGTGACAGAAAACTGAATGCAAGCTGGCTTAGGTGAATCTGAGTCCTCTGGAAGATGTTTCCCTCATTAGAAGGAATAAAAGTGAAATTAAGGAAGCTAGGACTTAGAAAATTTTATATTTAACTCTTCCTCTCCATCTGGCTCAATCAGAAATAAATGAGCTCACTTTCACATTTACTTTCTAAAAAGTATTTTTTTTCTGCTTAAAGCTCAGAGGCAGAAAGAGAGCACAAGATCTTGGCTGGGTATCAGATGCTGTTTCCTCCAGCAGTGAGGCAGGACTGTAAAGCTTAGGAGAATGTCTTTTCTTGCTTTCATTAAGGTCTTTGGATAAGCTTTTCTTTGCTTTTTCTTTTGTAAAGGGAAAGGTGTAGGTCAATTACGTAGAAGGCAGGTCACACTAAAAAGCTGAAAATTATAAGGAACCTTAAGGATCTGTGAGGACAAAAATGTGTCCATGGCTCTGGGTACCAGACTGGGGTGGAAAGAGGCCATGCCCTTTATAGCCACCATTGTCCCATTTGGAAGGAACCTTCAAATTCAGTCATTAAAGATAAAGGACTGTGTAATGTTAATGTGAATGTCCAGACAGATCATGATGTGGCTGAGCAAGGGGATGTTGACTGAAAGGAGATGAGTTTTCAACTGTATTGGTTCATGGGAAACCAAGGTTATAAGGTCCATTCCATTGATAAGAAAGATGAAGTATTTGGAGAATACTTTAAGTGAACTTTTTTCATTTACAAGTTAAACTTTTGTTTATACCTTCCCTCCTGCCAGGAGTAGTTGACATACTTTTTATCATGATCTCCAGAAGGGATTCTGACAGCTGCACCTGTTATCACTTTAGAGAAGTTAGTCCATCACAACCTCTGGAAAGGTTAGCCCTCCACAGCACATGACCTTGCACTGGCGGCCATAGTGATTGGATCAAAATGCACATCTGACCTAAACCCAGCCAGTAGCATCAATGAATCAGATCCCCAGTGGGGAATCTGAATTATGACTCAAGGACCCGTCTGAGTCTAGTCAGATGATGGTGGGTACTGAAGACAAAGGGTCACAAAACTTTGAGGTATTGAGGATGCTGACATATGGGGGAGGGGGAGAGGTCACATGGTTCCTGGGGGACTTTGAGTATAGTATCTATTCTGACTTTTGTAGTTCCAATTATCCTGAAAACAAAGCCACCTTTCACTGCCCTTTCTTGGATGTCTATGTTCTCTCCTGTTGTGTCCTTAAAGTAAACCCCTCATTGAGTTAGTGGGAGTGGGCTTCTGTCATAATCTAAAGAGCCCTGACTACCATTGATCAATATTATAGGGCTACAAGTGCCTTAGAGTATACAAAACCATTTTTATAAGCATTCAATTTATTTTTTTTACTACAAATGAGATAGGAATTCTTATTTTTATTTTGCAGAAAGAGACCTGGGGAAAAATATATTTCAAATATATTTTGGGGGGGAGGGGGAAAGAAATTGTCCAAGGTCACACAGGTGATCAGTGGTGGATTTGGAATTTAATCCTAAGTGCTTTGAAAGGATACTGCCATTTCCACTACAGCTAATCATTTATCCTTGGTTTTAGTTACAGTGTAAGTTTGGCTACATGTAATAAAGTTAAAAAAATTAAGTGGCTTAAATAATATTTCTCCATGACATAACAATTCCTGAGTAGGCAGTGCTGGTTTGATGATTTCGTTTCCAGGTACCCAGGCTCCTCTGTCGTCTTGCTCTGCCACCCCCAGGATATTACCCTTGCCTCCTGGTCTGAGATGGGTTACCTCCATGACCATGTTCCAGCAAGCAGGATCAAAAAAGGGGGTGCAGCGAAGGGGCATACCTCCTCCCCTTAGGGACATGCCCTATAAGATACACACATAAGACTTTCCATCATATTCCACTGGACAGGATGTAATTACATAACAAATCTAACAGCAAGAGAGGCTGGAAAATGTAATCTTTATTCTCATTAGCCATGCCTTCAGCTGATAATTGGGGTTCTCTTGCTGTGGAGGAGGCTAGGGAGATAAAGGATTTGGGATGACAACTAGAAGTCTCTGCCTATGTACCTGTTTCCTCAAAATCCAGGTTGCTTCTTGTCCCCATGAGAAGAAGGAAGTGATTATGCAAATTCACACCAAGATACAAATGACTGGCAAGGGATGCTGCTTGAGAGGAGATCCATAGACAGATGATACAGGAGGACAAAAAGAAGGAGCAGAACACTGAGCCCTGGAAGAGATAGTTGGGGGAACTCCCATGGAGAAATTGATACAGAAAAGGAAGCTAGAGGAAAAGACAAGGTGTGCTAATTTCACAGGTTTGCAAATATCAGTTGTATTCCTCAGGTTCTTTCTGTTCTGTGATTTCAAGGATAAATGTGAGCACAGTAGTAATGTGTCAATTAAATCAGTCTCTATCTTTTCTACTCAGAATGAATAAAATTTCCACAGCAGATGCTGGATGCTCCAGACTGGTGAGTTAAGATGCAGGCTTAGCTTAGCCCCCATATATTGAGTTTCCTGTTGTTTTTCTTTTTTCTTTAATGAGTGAAACCCAAAGAAACTCCAGACTCTTCACTGCTGCTATATCAACAGTGTTAGTATTTTGTGTTTCAACCCTAAATGTACGGATATCATTGTTAAATTTCAGCTCCTGACTCTCACTTCTCTTTGAGTCAAGCTTAAGGTTGAGGCCACCATATCCTCCAAATTCCATGCTGGGAGTCCCCTGCTGGGTCGAAGATGTTTGATGATGTCACTCATGAGCTTGATATTTGGTAGGGCCTCAGCACCGTGTAGGTGAGCCTATCTTAAGGGTTTGAAAACTCAGACTGAATGAGGGGAATTACCAAATCATTTCTAGAAGAGCTGAGACTCAAATTCTCATCTCTTCTCTGCCAGGCTTATGCTTTCTGCCACACCAGCAGCTCTTATCCTTCCAGCCTTCACTTTATTAGCAGTGTTCTTTCTAAAATTTATAGGAGTGACCCCAGAAGAACCAGGAAGAGTCTACATCGCTCCCACTGTTAGACCTTACCTACTCTGTAAAAGAAGGGCTTGGAAAAGCTCCAGCCCACCCGCCCAGCACCACTTTGTGGCTGTGGAAAAGTGATGTGCGGGTTTCATGTGTCAGAAAGCTGGCCTCAGGAAGGGCCTGATCGCAGTGGCCAAGGCATTAAGAAAACCTGTGGCCACTGTATCTCTTCCTTGCCCCTGAGGCCGTCATAAGTCTGCTTTCTCACATACTTCCTGAGCCAGTATAACTTCCCCAAGTCAGAAACCCAGGAGTGGATTTGGACTAATTGATTAGCTTGGGGAAGCCCCTGTGTTGATTTTTACAACCTCTAGAAATAAATACCATATGAATTTGACGTGATTAATGTGGATGCAAATGCCAAGGAAAGTAATAAAGATTTGACACTTATTAAAAAGTGTTGCCAGAAAAGTATGAATGATTATTTTAATATAAGCACCGTGTGGCGCATATCCCCCTGCTTTTCTTTAATTTCCCCACAGATAGGCTGCTGTGCGTGCCATACCCTTGTGAAGCAAATGAGAAATTATATTTGGAATTAAATTTAAAAAAGAAATTGCAATTGTTTTAATTATAAGTCACCCAGTGTGTGTCCTGAGCTAGACAGGCTCTCAGGCGCTGATGAATTAGGGTGCCAGCAATAGCAGGGGACTAAGATCCAAAGCATGGAACTTGGCTTTGCAGCAGGTGTTTGTGCCTGTGCTTGACTCCCATGGGCAAGAGCATATTTGTTATTAATTATTATCAAATGCAAAAGCAGGTTGAGAGGCTTTTCCATTGTAGCATCCACGGGCCTTCCGGCTATGTAAATCCCATTAAACCTAATGGGGCTCTTCTGATTAAAGCTCCATGCTTAAATCCAGAAGATGCTCTCTAGTGCATATGTTGAGGGAGTCCCTGAGGTCTACTGAGTAAACAATCTATATATTAAATAACCCTTAAGTTATTATTAGAACTCAGAAAGACTCCTCCAGCATACTATAAATCCCCACTAGGTACTAGGAATTCCAGTGACTGGTAACCCTTCGTAATTCAGCATAGTTGAAATAACATGCTTTTCTTTCTCATCCTACACCTGATCCTCCTTGTGCTTTTAGTCTCAGTTAATGGCACTACCGTTTACCCTGATAGTCCCCCCCTTCTCTCCCTTCTCAACCAAAGCAGACATTACTTATCCTGCCACCAATTCCCCCTGACCTTGGATATGACTTAGGTGCTTTTCATCCAGAACTTCAGCTCACCACGGCTCATGCCCAGAATTGGTCTTTGGTGTGAAAACATTTTCCAACTCATCCTAGTATCCTTTCTCATCATCCACATCTCTGATGGGTCACTGAGCACTACTGGCTTCTATATAGCTCTTTTATACACACTTTCTTCCTCCTCCTCGTTGTTACCTCCCTCCTATTTCTTATTTCTTTTTTACGCAAAAGACAGTGCTGTTTTTGCTTTTTTGCAGTTTTATAGCAGGGGTTCTCAGACCAGCTTTGGTAAGGCTTAAGTCTCCATAGCTGTAGCTAAAAGACCTGGTGGGGGCAGGCAGAGTGTCAGGCTTATCACCTCTGCTGCTACCTTAGCTGCTACCTTAGTTCCATGTGTCTTGTACATTAAGATTCTCTGGAATATTTTTTTTAGAGTAAAAGATTAAAAGCCAATGGTTTGCAAGCACACAAAGCCAGAAAATAAGAACCACATACTTGGTTTGTCTAGAGAAAACCCCACTCCACCATAAAGGATGAGTTTAGAATGGCAGAAGGTAGCCATTGGTTATTTCTGGCTATTCTCTACTTACCATCCAACCCCCAGAACTTGTCTACCTTCTCTGCATCCCACTGTGGTCCAGGTGAGGCTGACTTTATGGTGACTGCCCCCCAAGGATTCCCTTGCTCTCTGGCTTCTAGCTGAGTATGGACAGTAGAAGGCACTGGTTCTAGATTTTAGGGGTGAGAAAGTATGGTGAGAGGTTTAGGGTAGCCAGATATTGCAAATAAAAATACAGGATCCCTGCATCTCCCCATTTCCCCCAACCCCCAGCCCCTGGTAACTACCAATCTACTTTCTCTTTCTATGAGTTTAACTCCTTTTTAAAAATTAATGTTATTTCTCTTTTCTTTTTTTTAAATTCCACATACCAGTGAGATCATACAGTATTTATCTTTCTCTGTCTGGCTTATGCCACTTAATATAACTTCCTCCAGTTTCATCCATGTTGTGGCAAATGGCAGGGTTTCCTTCTTTCTCATTCTTTCTCGATGGAGAAAAGTTCCATTCTACATGTATACCACTGTATATATATATACCATATCTTCTTTATCCTCTCACTTATTAGCAGACACTTGGTTTGTTTCCACATCTTAACTATTGTGAATAATGCTGCAGTAAACATGGGAGTGCATATCTCTTTGAGAGACATCTCTTTGAGAAACTGACTTTCTTTCCTTTGGGTATATACCCAGAAGTGGGATTGCTAGATCATACTATATGAATAAGTTATGAGGATATTGGCTACATGATGGTGACTGTAGTTCATAATAATGTATTACATACTTGAAATTTGCTAAGAAAGTAGATCTTAAGCATTCTCACCACACACACACACACACACACACACACACACACAGAAACTATGTGAAATAATAGATGTGTTAACTAACCTGATTATGGTAATCATTTATATATATTACATATTAAATATTTATAGCTATATATATATCAATTTGAGATATATATATCTCAAATCATCACACTTTATGCTCTAAATATATGTAATTTTATTTGTCAATTCTATTTCAATAAAGCTGGGGGGGGGTAATACAGGGTCCTAGTAAAATTTAAGTTGTAGGTAACCGTGAAGTATTTGGGACATACTTCTGCTACAAAACCATTGTTGTTTATCTGTAATTCATATTTAAAATTTTTTTTAACGTTTTATTTATTTTTGAGACAGAGAGAGACAGAGCATGAACGGGGGAGGGGCAGAGAGAGAGGGAGACACAGAATTGGAAGCAGGCTCCAGGCTCTGAGCCATCAGCCCAGAGCCTGACGCGGGGCTCGAACTCCCGGACCACGAGATCGTGACCTGAGCTGAAGTCGGCCGCTCAACCGACTGAGCCACCCAGGCGCCCCACTGCAATTCATATTTAACTGTGCATCCTGTATTTTACCTGGGAATCCTAGAGAGGCTGGAGTATTTATTCCTGTTCCTGCTGCAGCCTGGCTGAAGTGTCATAGTGACTGTGTTCCTTTGACAACAACTCTTGTTGAGCACTGCTTCTATGGATCCAGTTTTCACTGGGCTGGAAACTCAGTCCCTTCCTCTTCAAGCCTCCCATGGTTTCCAGTATCTGAGAGACTCACTCTCCCTTGTTGGACACAATCCCTTTAAAAAGCTGAGTTCAACAAAATCCTTTGGAATAGGCCATCTGCTTCCTGTCTGATGCAAGGGCCACCCCTGTTAAAGGCCTTTGTCAGGCCCCTGCTGTGTCAGGACAGGGCACTCCTAGCTTGAAGCTTCTCACTGTCCATTCTCCATGGAGGCGGACCAAGTGAGTGCGTCCAGTGGTCACTCACCAGCACGTCAATATCTACTGTGAAGATTGGAATTAGAATATAACATAGATGCAAATGATTGACAGAAAGGGTTTTCTAGGCTTCTCAGAATTCCCAAAACAAGAGTGAATTCCCCAAACATAAGAGATGTTAGTGTCTGGATGTGTCGGTGTATGTACAAACACACATACATACATTCTAATTTTATTTTATTTTATTTTCAAAGTTTACTTCTAAGAAAAATGTTCTCAAAATGAATTTCTAAGAATAACCTTAAAAAAATAAACCTATTCTTCCTCTGTGATAATCTGCCATTTATGCTATGAAGGAAAGGTGAAGCAAAGCAAAGAAGCTGAGTGTAATTCCCTGAGCGGGGGAGGGGCCAAATTTCCATCAGCTCCTGAGGCTCAGGCCAATTGCAAGAACCACCCGGGTGATGTACGTCATCTGTTGGGTGATCAGTAGTCTTTGCCATGTCTCTTGATTTATAATTTCAGCATGTGTTTGTGAGATGCTGTTCTTTGTGTTTTGAATAAAGTAAAAGCATATGATTTCTTCAATTTGTCATTTTTTTTTTGTTTAATCATAAAATTCTAAATTTGCACATAAATCACAGATAATTTCCATAATTCTGTGCAGCACTTCATTTGCACGATCATTTTTTGATGTCTACTTTGATCTAAGCATGAATTGTATCTCATGAGGCCTAATGGTATCCCATCAACAATGCATTATAATATAAAGCATGTCCTTGAGGAAATAGATTGGGAAAATGCTGATTGAGTGTAATCTTAATGCCTTAGCTGCCTGGATGATCTTTGAGCCACAGCTATGATCAAGATCCCTCATCTCCATTGTGGGCCCCCACTTCCTCCTTCTGAGGCTGGCAGGATTGCATCAGGAGATGGCCATATCTCCTTTACTGCCCTTCTCAGCTGTTGCACCCCCATAAAGGCCTCCTCGTCAAACCCTCCACCCTCAGGTTGCGTACTACTTTATTCCCTTCCAGAGACATCTCTGTCATCTTTATCTGGGCTCATCCCCTTTGCATACGGGCACTTAATAATTCTGCGTCTTCAAAGAAATTAGGAGATATTCCCCCCTAAAAATCAATAACCACAGTATTGGAGATCCTGATTTTGGAGTAAGAGTTCTTAACTCAGAAGTAGTCTGGAGAACTGGATGGCATCCTAGCTTACGCTTTCCTAAGTGTTGATTTTAGGCAACTGTAACTGTGCTAATGCTCATTCTCCTTAATGTGAAATGGGCATCATAATACCTGCCTGGCTAGCTCACAGGATTCTGGCTGGGGCTCAAGGAACTGATAGACTTAAGGATTCTTTGAAGTGTTTAAAAGCTGGTGTAAGTCCACTCTAAGGTTACAACAAATAGATCACCTTGACTAAATCAAGAATGAAGTTCAGGAAAACAGCCAATTTTTTTTCTTATGGAACAAGCCATGGATTGACTGCTGGTTGTTTGGCATTGTGTGAGGGAATTAAGTTTTCTTTCATTTTAACAAATCTGAATCGAGTACCTGTCATGTGCTAGGCACAGTGGCAGTAGGAAGAACTTAGTTATAAACCCTGCCATCCAAGAGCTCACAACTTTGTTTGGGAGCTGCTAACTAGAACATAATATAGCAAGAATAATCAGTGTATCTGCAAAGTACTCTGGGAGTATGAATGAGGGAACAACACAATCTTCCTGGAAGCTAGAATAGTTGTGGAAAAGTTTTGCGCTGCCCATTTATTTGTTCACTCATTTATTCATTCAACAAACCTCTTTTGTGCCTTGGCTTTGTTTCAGGCTCTGTGCCCAGTGCTGGGAATACAGCAATGAGCAGGTCAGATGTTTTCTGTTCTCAGCAGCTTGCAAGGTGGTGGGATAGTCAGCATCAACTGAACATCTTGCAAATCTAAAATTATAAACTCTATTAAGTGCACAGACTGTAGTACAGGATAGTTTTGCAAGAGTCCAATTAGCATGGTGGTCCAGGGTTGAAACTGACCTACCACAGTGGTTCAGAGTCTTTCCGTAGGAAATAACACCCAGGCTGAGATCTTAAGGATGGGTAGGGGTGAGAGAATGGGATTAGCAGAAGAAAGAACAGCATGCGCAAAGGCACTGAGAAATGGCAGAGTGGTGTCTGTTAGAAGAACTGAAAGATGCCTTGATACACGGGAGTAAAAGCCCCACGAATGTGTCCTAGTATTTCTGAATCTGGATGCATTTTATTTTGTCTTCGTTGCATCATCTTTTCTCCAGTAACCAGCTAGGACATCAGTGTCCAGCATTTTGTAGACATCCTGCACTCTTTTGGCTACGCTTTCCTTTTTAGAGGCACACTGAGTCCTTTTATTGAACATATATTGTGTCATGTCACAGAAAATTTGGGGATGAACAAGCAAGACTGGAAAGACCAGAAAACTCAGGAACAGGTTAGGGACATTTTCTCAAGCTACCATGAATGTAACTCAGAGTTCATGACTTGATTTCTGTTTCTGGTTTACAGTTCTAAGTACATAGACTTCGAGTGGGCTGCCTTAGGTGAGCTATCTTCCCCTGGATCGATCTCAACAGCAGGGGCAACAACACATATAGGGAGTATCCATGATGGACCAAACAGTGCTCTTTGTGTTTTGGATACATATCTCATTTAATCCTCAGAGTAGCTCCAAAGTAGGTATTACCATATTCTCCGTTTCACATAGAAAAAAGTAAGACAGAGACAGATGAGACACTTCCAAAGACACAACTTGTGAGAAGAGCAAGATTTTGAACTCAGGGAGTCTGATTACAGACACTGTACTCTTAATTCTTGTTCTGTAAAGGGGCCATTCCATTATAGACATGGGTGTGGTGCCTTTCTTCATGTATTCAAGTAGTCATGAGCCATAAAGACACCTCCAGGCTATGTGTTTGCTATATGTCCCAGTTCATGTTTCAAATTCCTCTTTCTTCTTAAGACAAGGTTTTCCACAGCTATGAAGACCCAGGGGCACCTGGATGGCTCAGTCAGTTGAGTGTCCAACTCGATTTCCACTCAGGTCATGATCCCAGGGTGGTGGGAATTCTCTCTCCCTTTACCCCTCTCCCCAGCTTGTGTGCACACTGTCTCTGAAATGAAATGAAATGAAATGAAATGAAATGAAATGAAATGAAATG
>NC_064818.1:66711431-66733852 GCF_023721935.1 Panthera uncia | reverse complement strand
TGAAATGAAATGAAATGAAATGAAATGAAATGAAATGAAATGAAATGAAATACATAACCACAGCCCAAAATAAAGTCCACAATTCAAGCATACTCAGATGCACACTACTGATACCATGCGCAGAAATACACTGAAACTGTAGCAGGAATACTTTCCCAATTAGAGGCATGTCATTCTCTCACCAGCAGATATATAAAAGTACAACCAAAGGTGTGTAGTAATCTCAGATTTTTTTTATTTCAACTCCGTTTATCCTGCAGCACTTGTGTTCAGCTTTCACCATTTCAGAATGTAGTCATGTCTCACCAACTCCCTTTACATCTTCCTGCAAAGAACTTTCTTCCTTTGGTCTTTATATCATAGTGCAGAGAATTCATTACCTCATTAGTTGGGAAGATTTGAGCAGGTCCTTTGGGGATAATAACGTTTCTATTTATTTTTCTGTCAGAGAATCACAAGGAAGCAAACACAATTGGCAATAAAAGAAGTTTTTAAGAGTTTGCTGGAGCTTCCTTAGTCACAAATGCTTTTTTTCTTAGGCAATCTTAAGCAGAGGAGTTGGTGAATGGACCCCACTGCATAGCTCAGGAAGTATGTCAATTACTCCTCTTCCTTTGGAAATCCACAGAGCCATTGAGAGGACTTTGGAGATATAGGAGTCAGGAATGCACAGTGTCTTTAAAGAGTAAGCTGGTCTGACTCTGACTAGCATCAGAGTATTGAAAACAAGAGGCATGACCTCAGGAATGAAGAGCAAATAATCGCCACTACGTGGTAGCAAGTCACCACTGTCAAAACACCCAGAAGGAATTACAAGGACTTTTACAGTGTCTGGGAGGTCACATAATTGTGGGTGTGGAGGAAGTCAGGGAAATATAATTGTAAAGCAAAAAACTGTACATATTTAATGTATACAATTTGATGAGTTTGGAATACGTATACATTAGCAAAGCTACCACCATAATCAATGTCACAAACATATCCTATAAAACTATATAAGTTTCATCCCTCTCCATTTTTTAATTCTCTGTGTGTAATAAGAACAGTAACATAAGTTCTACTCTCTTGGAAAAATTTTAAGCATGTAGTACAGTATTGTTAGCTATTGGCACTAGGATGTATAATAGATTTCAAGGACTTATTTGTACCACTGAAACTTTAAATTCTCTGATGAGAATTCTCTGATGAATGCCTCCTCATTGCTCCCCTTCTCCCACCCCATGGAAACCATCATTCTACTCTCTGCTGCTATGACCTTGACAAATTTAGATTGATGGTATAAGTGTTATTTGTCCTTCTCTGTCTGGTTTATTTCATTCAGCATAATGTCCTCCTGGTTCATTCATGGTACCCCAAATAGCAGGATCTTCTTCTTTTTAAAGGCTTAATAATATTCTGTTGTATGTAAATCCCATATTTTCTTTATCCATTTATTCATTAATAGATATGTAGGTCCTTCCATGTCTTGGATAGTTTGAATAGTGCTGCAATGAATGTAGAAATGCAGATATCTCTTCCAGATCCTGATTTCAATTTCTTTGGAGATCTACCCATAAATGAGATTGCTAGAACATATGTTCTATTATTTTTTAAATTTTTATTTATTTATTTATTTTGAGAGAGAGAGAGAGAGAGAGAACATGAGCAGGGGAGGGGCAGATAGAGAGGGAAAGAAAATCTCAAGCAGGCTCGACATTGCCAGCATGGAACTCAACACAGGGCTCGAGCTTACAAACTGTGAGATCATGACCTAAGCCTAAATCAAGAGTCGGATGCTTAACCAACTGAGCCACCCAGATGCCCCTATGTTCTATAATTTTTAAAAATGTTTATTTTTTATAAACTTCCATACTGTTTTCCATAGTGACTACACCAGTTTGCCACTAACTGTATACAATGATTCCCTTTTCTCCACATACTCACCAATGAGTGTTATCATTTGTGTTTTTTGTTGTTGTTGTTGCTGTTGTTTTGTTTCTTTCAATAATAGCCATCCTAACATGTTTGACTTAGTATCTCATTATGGTTTTGATTTGCATTTCCCTGATAATTAGAGTTGTTGAGCACTTTTTCAAATACCTATTGGCCATTTGTATGTCTTCTTGGAGAAATGTTTATTCGGGTTCTTTGCCTATTTTTTTTATGTTTATTTATTATTTTGAGAGAGAGAGAGAGAGAGAGAGAGAGAGAGAGAGAGAGAGAGACAAAGCATGAATGGGGGAGGGGCAGAGAGAGAGAGACAAAGAATCTGAAGCAGGCTCCAGGCTCTGGGATGTTAGCACAGAACGTGATATGGGGCTTGGACTTATGAACTGTGAGATCATGACCTGAGCTGAAGTTGGATGCTTAACCAACTAAGCCACCCAGATGCCCACCCCCCCCCCTTTTTTTAATTGGCTCATTTGTTTTTTGCTATTGGGTTTCAGGAGTTTATTAGATAGATAGATAGATAGACAGATAGATAATATAATATATGCAAATATTTCTCCCTTTGTGTAAATTGCCGTTTCACTTTATTGTTTCTTTTGCTATGCAGAAACTTTTCAGTATGTAGTCCCACTTGTCTATTTTTGCTTTTGTTGACTATGCTTTTAGTGTCATATCAAAGAAATTGACAAGGCCAATGCTCAGAAGCTTTTTTCTATATTTTCTTCTAGAAGTTTTACAGTTTCTGTCTCACATTTAATCTTTAATCCATTTGAATTTATTTTTGTGTATGGTGTAAGATAAAGGTTAAATTTCATTTTTTTTAATGTGCACATCTGGTTTTCTCAACACCATTTATTAAAGAGCCTGTCCTTTCCCAATTTTGTAATCTTGGCACCCTTGTCAAAAATCAGTTGACAATCTATGTGTGAGTTTATTTCTGGGCCCTGTATTTTGTTCCATTGGTCTATGTGTCTGAGTTTATGTCAGTACCATACTGTTCAAATTACTGTTGCTTCGTAATAAATATAGAAATTAGGAAATATGATGCCTCTAGCTTTGTCCTTATTACTCAAAATTGGTTTGGCCCTTCAGCATTATTTGCATTTCATATGAATTGTAGGATTTTTTTTTTCTATTTCTTAAGATACCGTTGGAATTTTTACAGGGATTTCATTGAATCTGTAGATTTCTTTGGGTAGTAGGACATTTTAATAACATTAATTCTTTGTGTCCATGAACATAGGATATCTTTCCATTTATGTATGTCTTTTAAAATTTCCCGGGGCACCCGGGGGACTCAGTTGGTTCAGTGTCCAACCTCAGCTCAGGTCCTGATTTCCTGGTTCGTGGGTTTGAGCCCCGTGTCAGGCTCTGTGCTGACAGCTTAGAGCCTGGATCCTGCTTCGAATTCTGTGTCTCCCTCTCTCTCTGCTCCTCCCCCACTTATGCTCTTCTCTCTTTCTCTCTCAAAAATGAATGAACATTGAAAAAATTTTAAATAAAATAAAATAAAATAAAATAAAATAAAATAAAATAAAATAAAATAAAATTTCTTTCATCAGTATTTTATAGTTTTCAGTGTACAGATCTTTCACCATCTTGGTTAAGTTCATTCCTAAGTGTTTTATTCTTTGGCGGGGGAGGGTGGTGGTGGTGGTGGTGGTGGTGGTGGTGGTTATTTTCTGATTTACTTTTCAGATAGTTTATGGTCAGTATATAGAAGTGCAACTGATTTTTGCACATTAATTTTGTAGCCTACAAAATTACTGAATTCATTTAAACAGTTTTGGAGGAGTCTTTAGGGCTTTCTACATACAAGATCATGTAATCTATTAACAGAGATAATTTCACTTCTTTTTTTCTGGCTTAGGTGCCTTTTATTTATTTATTTATTTATTTTTCTTGTCTAATTTCTCTGGCTAGGACTTCCAGTACTGTGTTGAATAGAAATGGTGGAAGTAGACATCCTTCTCTTGTTCCAGATCATAGAAGAAAATCTTTCATTTTTTCACCATTGAGTATGATGTTAGCTGTGGGATTTTCATATATGATTTTACTTGTGTTGAAGAATCTCCTATTATATCTATTTTGTTGGGAGTTTTTATCATGAATGGATGTTGAATATTGTCCAATGTGGGGGGGTTGCATTTATTGAGATGATCATTTAATTTTTATCCTTCATTGTGATAATGTCACATCGAATTGTATATGTGGAATCATTCTTGTATCCCCATGATAAATTCCATTAGGTCACAGTGTATGATCCTTTTAATGTGTTGTAGAATTTGGCTTTATTGAGACTTGTTGCTTCTACGTTCGTCAAAGGTATTGACCTGTAATTTTGTTTCTTGTGGTCTCTTTGTCTGCCTTTGGTATCAGGATAATGCTAGCTTCATAAAATGAGTTTGTAGATATTCCCTGTTCTTTTATATTTGAGAAGAGTTTAAGAATTATTAGCATTATTTCTTCTTTGAATGTTTGGCAGAATTTACCTGTGAAGCCGTCTGGTCCTGGGATTTTCTTTATTAGGAGGTTTTTGATTACTGATTTTATCTCTTTATTTGTAATTTGTCTTTTCAGACTATTTATTCTTGATTCAGTCTTGGTAGGTTGTCTATTTCTAGACATATCCCTTCTAGGTTGTTCAGTTTGTTGGTGTATAAATGTTCATGATAGTCTCTTATGTCCCCCTCCCTACTTCATGGCATCAGTTGTAATGTCTCTTCTTTCATTTCTGCTTTTATTTATTTGAGTCTTTCCCTCTTTTTTCTTGGTTAGTATAGCTAAAGGTTTGTCAGTTTCATTTTTTTCAAAAAAACCAACTCAGCTTCATCAGTTTTTCTATTGTTTTTCTATTCTCTATTTTTTTGTTTTTGTTTGTCTCAAGATATCTTCATTTCTTCTTTAACCCAATGGTTATTGAAAAATGTGTTGTCATATGTTTGCAAATTTTCCTGTTTTTCTTATGATATTGATTTTTAATTTTATTCCATTGAGTCATAAAAGACACTTGGGAAGATTTTAATTTTATTAAATTTGTTAAGATTTGTTTTATGACCTCATGTATGATCTGTTCTGTACAATGTTTCATGTGTGCTTGAGAAGAATGTGCGTTCTGCTGTTTTTCAGTGGAATGTTCTGTATATGTCTCAGTATGGTTTAGGTCTGCTATGTCCTTATTGCCATCCTCTCTGGATGCTATGTTCATTATTGAAAGTGGGCATCAAATTATTCCAGTCTTTTAAATCGTGGTATCATTCATCAATCTTGGTTATACAAATGGAAGAGCTTTTCCATTTGGGGGAGGAAAGCTGTTGTTGTTTTATCAATTTCATTTACTTGTTTATATTTATACACTTGCCCAAAGTTTGAGTATGGCCTTTCTCAGTGCTGTTGCTAAGGAGGTTTTTATTCCCTACATGCTTGGGAAAAAAAAACACCATTTGTAATCCTGGGGATGTATTCTGCTGTTTGCAAGGCACTGGGAACTGTGTCTCTCTCTGCTTTTCTGAGAGCACTCTGAGTGCTCTGAAGGGTGGTTTACCTTCTTATTTCAGTGCTTGCTGCAGAGTTGGAGTAAATGCATACATGGTTCTCATGTCTTCTTCCTGGAAAAGTAACTTCCTAATTTCAGTCTGAAACATACTGCTCCACGGAGCAGAATCATCAAATTGCAATAGCATCTCAAGTGTGCCAATATTAAAACCTTCTTTCTTAATCCCTAGAATTCTTGTAGCATTCTTCTTACTTTTATGGACACCATAATGAAGTTACAGATGTTCTCATTCTAAGTAAACTGTCCACAGGGCTTAGATTTCTTTTTCTCTGGGGCCCACATTCTAGCCGTATGGTGCCTTCCAGCATTCAGGAATCTCTGTCATAGCTGGGGAAAAAATCCCCATACTCAAATATCACCTTACATCACATACTTAATTTTATGTCCCACTCTCTGATTAATTTGTACATTGTAACTATGTAATGGGTTTATATAATCCTAACAACAAAGGAGGGTATACAAAGTATAAGGTAGCTTTAGCAAATTTATTGAGTGTCAGCTCCAATTTGAAAGAAACCCTGCATACGTTTTCTTTCCATCCCCTTCCCGTCATTTCTTCTCCCTTTCTTGATTTTCTTTCCTTCTCTCTTTCTTTGTCCTGCCCTTTATAAATGCATTAAAAAATGAGTACAGCCCTAAATTTAAAGCAGTTTTGAGAAGTAACTGTTAATGTCTTTTTAGCAGCCAGTCAAGCTTTAGGCTTCCTCTTTTCACTGTACTGGAGATTTACCATTAATCCTTGGGCATATGCTTGCTATTTGGTGCTTTAGAGAAGGATTAGAGAATATGGGGAGAAAAAACGTCTGCTTTTCTGAAGCTAGTCACTTCTAAAATCTCCACTGCACAGTATGTCTAGGACATACTTTATTCCAAATTGAGGTTTAGCATCATTATTCCATCTTTATTCCAAATTGAGGTTTAGCATCAGTTGGTATGATGCCAAAAGTGAAAGACAACCCAGGTTTGAATCATGCTCTGGTGACTAGGCAGAGCAACATTGTGTTCAAGCTTTTGGAAGTACAGAAAGTCTATTTACTAAGCTTCACAGCCATGGCCATGATCTTGACATGAACTGTATTTCATCTCCAGAGAATCCTTTAGAAGCAATGCCCTGAAAGAGGGTGAACCATATTTTCTCTATTGACCTGGCAGTTGGGCCCTCTTCACTCTTCTTGCCTAATGCTCTGAGGCTCAAATGGCCTTGAAAGTCATGTGTTTGAATGTTTTATGTCCGTATTAACTACTAAGCCACGTTATAATCAGAAAGCAAACAACAGAATTTTTTTTGAGTATATTCCTCCTCCTGATTCTTATTGTTGAACAGATAGTTCTTACCAAATCTGCAATCATTATGCACTGTTGTGTACAAATTGCCTTTGTTTCCTCTTTAAAATGAAAGTTAATTCTTACCGTAAACATGTCACATGCAGTTGTGAAAGTATACACAATGCGAAAAACAAGTACACACACACAAAAGAAAGTAAAAATAATCACGTAAGATTGTAGCATCTAGGGAAAATGATTGCTTAATGTTTTCGTGAACAATAGATTGCATTTAAAAAGCCATCTTGAAAATTAGGCGTGGTTAGTTTCTGGCATGTATCAATGTGTGAGGAGAGAAAGAACAAGAGAGACCAAGAGCTACCATTAATATTTTCTCCAGTTAAGAAGCAGCAAAGAAACCACATATTGAGAGGAGAAGAGAGAAAAGTTGAGGAGATAGTGTGTGTGTGTGTGTGTGTGTGTGTGTGTGTGTGTGTGTGTTTTCTAAGGCTGAACCAATCAACAGTGATACAGATCTGTTTCTTGGGTTAATTAGAGGAATATGAACCGTTCACACAGTTTGCAGCTTATCCCTGCAGAGCAGGACTCAGAGACCCTTCACTCCCAGCCAGGTCTCAACTGTATCTCTTCTGGGTTTATCCTTCGGTGCTGAGAAAGCCCATAAGCTCCTTTGCGACTCAGCCTCGATCTGGGTGCGAAACACTTGGACCATGATGGTTCACTGAAATCCATAGAGACCGGAAAACAGAAACCAGCGTATCCATTTGGAATAACAAGCAGTTTTGTTTTGTTTAGCTTTTTTTCCCTTCCCTTCCCCTACAAGGCCCTGTCTGCTAAGTCACAAGGAGCATAATAAACACATCGTAGATTTAATCAATTTCAGAGTCTCTGGTCTGTTTGCTGACTAGCTTGAATGTATTGAATTTCCTCAGCGGGCTGGGAGGGGGAACAGTGGCTTATAGCCCAGGATGGATTTTGACTTCTTGCATGAATGTTTCATTCTTTGTGACAAATCCAGTAAAGATTAGTTTTGTAACTCTTCTGAATGGCTCCTTGCCTGCTAGCTGCCCCCAGACAATAGAGTTTTATCACACCAAATCACCACTACAAGAATCATTGCCAATGTTTCCCCAGGATAAATAAGCTGCTTTTTGACTAAGCTTGCCTTTCATGGTAAATGGTTAAAGACCTGTGTGTCTCATGTCATTAACAAGTGAGCGGATAAATACTTCTATTCAGTAATTTTCTTTGCTGATACAGACAGTTATAAATTCACATAAGTGAAGGAGACAGTTTTCATTTAGAACCCCCACTCAGCATTTTGTGTTACTGATGCTTGCCAGATAAAATAAAATACAACCTCTTTGTTTGCTTGGCAAGCAGCTAGATTTGTTTATTAGGCACCCTCCCACTTTGGTGTTCTTTCCTTGTAACTGGTGCTGGAGTCACTCTTAAGTCAGAACATTCTTAACTCAGGAGCAAGTTGACCTCCTAGGATTGACCTTATAGGATTGCACTCCTTCAGTGTAGACAGAATTCTGACAGAAAGAGACTAGCATTCAGCTGTCTATGTGTGGTGCTCTGCAAGATCCCCTCTATAACTGTAATTAGATTTGAATCTGGAAAGAATAAGAACCACTGACCACCAGGGGAGGAAAGGACTGTAAAAAAGGTATGTTATATGATGGAGACAGTTGGTCCAAGAACAGGAACATGCCTTGCCTGAGGTCACACAATTAATCTAAGTTGGAACAAAAGAAAAAGTCCATATACCAGTCTTCCAAGAGATGTGATTCCCTCCACCAGCCCGTACGTGCATTCTTTTGGGTTAGGGTATCAGTTTCCACACAGGACCTATTAAAA
Organism: Panthera uncia; assembly: GCF_023721935.1. NCBI lineage: Eukaryota > Metazoa > Chordata > Mammalia > Carnivora > Felidae > Panthera > Panthera uncia. The sequence continues at coordinate 66,725,220 of NC_064818.1, read as the reverse complement.
AGAAAAGGCTGCTTGGGAAGAGAGAAACTTAATGTGTTCTCCTTCCACTTAAGCAATTAACAAGAGTTTCTTTATCTGGGAAATTACCAGTGACAGCTCAGCCAAAAAAATAATGTGGAACCTCTCTGACTTCTGTTGAGGTTGGATTCATCCCAAACTTCTGAGACTAATGCCAAGAGAATAAACCAAACCCTGGGAGCTATGACCTTGCCTAGTACTTCCCTTTGCTTGTCTGGGAGTCTTCTTCAATTCCTGTACCATTTGGCACTTTTGAGCAACCCCCTCCTTTTGGATTTTTTTTTCTGTATAATGATCCCTTAGCCTCCCTGTTTCTTATTTCTCTTCCTTTTCAATCAGAACTTCCCCTTACCTTGTATTTAATTCTGTTCTGGATAAGGGATGTTTGAGAGAAACTCAGCAGCTCAGCACATAGTCAGCCCAGCTTCTGGATCCACATTGACCTTGTGCCCAGCTTTAATGACATGTACAGTGACCAAGTCTCTGACTGATGGATGGAAAACAATGAGATAGTCTCAACTACCTTTAAAAGGGTTCAAATTCAGGGTTCTGCCTCACTGAGGATTTCCCTCCACAGGAAATTGTGTGGCTAATGATCTGGGCGTGCCTCTCTACCTGGCCGAGTCCGCCCTCAGCTTGAAAGACAGATGGCCAAGGTGGATGGAGCTGGAGGAGGTAAGTAGCTGAGAAGCCAGAAAGTCCCATGCAGGGAATTAGAAGACAGGTTTTAATGCCAAATGTCCTTGGCCACCCAAGGCCAGGAAACTCAGAGCATGCCGGGCAACTACCAAAGGGAAATATATTTTTGAAGTCTATGCTAGAAGACAGAGGACCCAGAGGTTGCCTTTAGCAAGAGAGCTGTGAAGTCTTTTCCAGCCATCTCCTCTGTTTCTAGGGCTACAAATGAGGCTGATTTATGAGATGCCAATGACCTGCCATGTAAAAGGGGTAGATAAAAGAGAAAAATATATCTGAAATCAGTCTTCGGACACCTGATTATAGCTTAATTTTTCTGTAGACATGTATTTTCTTTTGGCACTCCTTGTTTCTAGCTTAGGCTAGAAGGTTTCATGCTGATAGGAAAGGCCATCTGTTTGGAGAGGTTATTGTTAATATTTGTTTAATGTTGAGAGCTAGACGGCTCACTTTGATAAACTCCAGAGGTTTGTATAATTCAGCTGGCAATCTGACAATCTGGTCACCTGAGGATCTTGAGACAAGACACAGGTAAGCAAGCAACACAGTCACTTATCCATTACTGACCTTTCAGTGTGGTTTTTTATATTTTTTGAAGGATAGAACAAATGCAAAAGGTGTGTCTTAGTCACTTTTGGCTGCTATGGCAAAATATCATTGACTGTGTGGCTTAAACAGTAAAACATTTTTCACAGCTCTGGAGGCTGTAAAGTCTAAGGTCAAGGTGCAGGTGGAGTTAGTAACTGGTGAGGACTCTCCTCCTGGTTTTCAAAGAACCACCCTCTTGCTGTATATTCAACAAGAGAGAACGAGAAAAAGAGAGAGAGAGAGAGAGAGAGAGAGAGAGAGAGAGCGCACACACTCTGGTTTCCTTCTCTGCCTCTAAGGGCACTAATCACATCATTGGTGCTCCACCCATATGACCTCATTTAAACCAAATTCCCTCCAAATATCATCACACTGAGGATTAGGGCTTCAACCTATGAACATTTAGTCCATGGCAAGGGGTTCAGAAAGCCTGAGGGAGGCAAGCAGGAAGTAGCTTTTTGAATGCTGAATTCTGGTGGTGTTTTCTGAAGCATCTCATCTCATTTCAGATTTTGCCTAACTGAAGAATCAGATTCATTTCTCACAAATCAAATATAGTCCTATATTGATGATCTGTTGCTACAGTAGTGCACTTTAATACTCAGTGGCTTAAAAAAATAATCACCTATTGGTTATATGTGAGGAAATCAGCTATGGGAAGACAAGGTGAGTCCCTAGAATAACAATTTACGTTATGCTGGGTTAGACTGCTCTCCTGGTCTCAGCTAGGCTCCCTCACATGTCTGAGCTTGATTGGCTATGGCTGCTCTTGGATAGCCTCAATGGAATGGCTTCCGTGACTGGGGCCTCTCTCCATGTGTCTTTCACATCCCACTAGCAGGCTGGCTCAGGCATGTCCTTACAGAAATTATGGAGAATCAAAGGTGAAAGCAAAAAAAAAAGTACAAGTGCTTTCACAAGTTTCTGCCTGCATTAAGTTTTCTACTGTTTCATTGGTCAAGGAAAGAGACATGGCCAAACTGAGAGTCAGTATATGAGGACATTTCCAAAGGCATGATACATGCAGACTGTTAATCATAACAATGAATGCAGTCATTCTACAATAACATGGGAATATCCAACTTCTTGTATAGTAATACTGCCAAATCCTTACCAGTTGGAGGATATGGATGGCATTTAGACAGATTGCACCCCTGAGCAATTTGGTCTCCGCTGCACTGAACACGGTAAGGCTAGTTTTCCCAAGAGAAAAGAGTTTCCTGCCCACTCTTGCCTCCCAATGTGACTCTAATTGACTTTCAGTCCTAGCAGCAGCACCTGATTGCTGGAGCAGCCACTCTATAGTCAGAGCCCAAAGAAAGAGCCCTTTATCACTTTGTATAACTTTAGCTTCCTTTTCAGTGTGTTTGAGAGAGATGAATGTTCAAAGAAGCCTAAGGATGAAGGAAACGTTATTAGGGTTCTCCTGAGAAACAGAACTAATAGGTGTATTTTATATTCATATATAAAATCTGCTATGTTATATACCATGTATAATAATTATATATAATATATATTATTATATGTGTGTAAATAGAAATATTATAAAATCAAAAGAGAGAGAGAATATATATATAACTGTAGAATAAATAACTTTATAAAAATGAGTTGATTGGTTTATGTGATTATGGAGTCTAAGAAGTCACACATTGGGGCGCCTGGGTGGCTCAGTCGGTTGGGCGTCCGACTTCGGCTCAGGTCATGATCTCGCGGTCCGTGAGTTTGAGCCCCGCGTTGGGCTCTGTGCTGACAGCTCAGAGCCTGGAGCCTGTTTCAGATTCTGTGTCTCCCTCTCTCTCTGACCTTCCCCCATTCATGCTCTGTCTCTCTCTGTCTCAAAAATGAATAAACGTTAAAAAAATTAAAAAAAAAAAAGTCATACAACCCACCATCTGCCAGCTGGATACCCAGGATACCTGGCAATGTAGTTACAGTCTTAGTCAGGAGGCCCGAGAATCAGGAAAGCTGATGGTATAAGTGCCTGAGGGCAGGAGAAGACCCAGCTCAATGGGAAGGCAAGGAGAGCATATCCATCTTTTCTCCACCTTTTTATTCTACTCAGGCCTTTACTGGATAGGATGATGCCCAACCACACTGGGGAGGGCAAGATGCTTTACTCAGTGCACTATTGCAAATGCTAATCTCACCCAGAAACACCCTCACAGACACACTCAGAAATAATGTGCCCAAATATCTGGGCACATCGTGGCCTAATCAAATTAAAACATAAAATAAGCCATCACAGGAATAATAAGTGGAAATTGGAAAGTGAGAAGCAGACTACCTTGTAAGTTCCCCCAAGACTCTATGTGTTTGAGGCACAGATTACCAGAGCAAGGAGGGACCTTCAAGGTCACACCCCCAGCATCCATGATCTCCATGATGTGTCACAATAAAACACTCAAGGGAATCTCAACTCTTGGGTTTCAGCCTCTTAGAGTTTGCTGCTTATATTTTAGCCTAAATGACATATGGGAGCAAAGTCGTGGCAAGGTGTAGGTGTCCACAATATTGAGGAAGAGAGTTCGTTATACATCCTGACTTATTATCTCTCACTCTCCCTCCCCACTCCATACAGGGACCTTTAGAATTGGCATACTATTAGATGCACCATTCCTAGTGTCTTTCCAATTCCTCTTTCCCAGTCTAGACAGAGTTGGCTTCATCCTTCTGCTCTAACTTGCTACTCTTCCAGCAAGCACAGAGTCTATTCTGTCTTTGTTCCTCTTACTTGGTCCTCTTCTTCCACTCCTTTCTTGCAGGGCTTAGACTTCACCTCTCTATTCCCAGATAAGCATCTCTTGGCTATTTCCCCCATTTAAAGCAGGTGGCAGAGTAACACAGTAATATATTTTCATCCATAGACTTGAGCAAAGTGGATGCAGGGTGGAGAAAGAAAGGAATATTCTTTGTGTATTAGGGATTTGATGTCACTGAAATTCATTAATGCCATGTCAGAAATTATTTAATACATCCCTCACTGCTTTGTGGAATAGGAGCATAAAATTCAGTCAAGTGAGGGATTCCATACCTAGATATTTGGTCAGTTTCCCAATTGGGCCTGGACTCAAGTCTTCTGACTTCTGACTTCTGACAGCAGATGTCTTCTCATCTCTGAAACTGTTCAAGCAAGAGACTTACAACCATTACATTGAGGAAAGATTGGATTAATTGGCCCCTGAGGTTCTTTCTAACCCTGAGATTCAGAGACAATGAGTCTAACCCCTCAATTTACAGATGAAGCATCCAAGAGAAGTTAAACAAATTGCCTACACCCCATTGGCCTTGAAGCTAAAATGCAAAACTAGGTCTTCAGTTCCCGTTCAATGTTCTTTCCAAGCACTCTTTGTCTTAGGTGCGTCTCACCTAGAAGAGAACCACTGTCTTGGATTCTTCCTATTTCCTGAATCTAAATGCCAGAGCGCAGAAGAGAGATCTTGTACACCTTGTTTGCCTTTGTTGGATTCGTTTAAGTTGTTCCTGGGCCAAAAACCCATTTTTCAATATTTCCTGTAAAGTTGCCCAGAAGCACTGAGCCCTAGTTATTTGGATCATTTAAAGCAATTGATTTTTTTTCTTCATTATTTTTCTTGTTCTTTCTCAATTCTTTCAGAAGACTCCAAATGAAAACGCAAAGAGAAAAGCAATTTTGAAAGAATTGAACATCTTCAGTTCCTTTTTCAGATAATGGTTTTCTCATTCCTAGCAATATTCTTTATATTCTTTAAATAAATACAACTAAAACTTTCTACCAAATATCCTCAATAGTGAAGAAGAGTGAGCCTGTACTTTTGGAGGTCTGGAGATAAACTCTACATTCTCCCCACTTACCTTGAAATTTCCTTGAAGCCTTTATCTTTCTTTAAAAATGAGAATTTCACATTCAATTCTCCAATCTATGCATTTTATCTAAAGTGTTTCAAATTATATTCCATGGGGGCTCCTGGGTGGCTCAGTCAATTAAGTTTCCAACTTCAGCTCAGGTCATGATCTCCCAGTTTGTGAGTTCAAGCCCGGCATCAGGCCCTGCGTTGACAGCTCAGAGTTTAGAGCCTGCTTAGGATTCTGTGTCTCCCTCTCTCTCCGCTCCCCCCTCCACCCTGCTCACAATCTCTCTGTCAAAAATAAATATTAAAAAAATTTTAAAAATAATTTATATGCCATGAACTAAATTTGATTCTGCAGGAAGGCTCACAGCTATACTGCAACCTATCCTTTTGGCATTGTAGTAAATATGCTTCATTAAAGAAGTATGGCTTTAGGGGTGCCTGGGTGGCCCAGTTGGTGTAGTGTCTACTCTTGGTTTCAGCTCAGGTCATGATCTCGCAGTTTGTGGGATCAAGCCCTGTGTTGGGCTCCACACTAACAGCAAGGAGCCTACTTGGGATTCTCTCTCTCTCTCAAAATAAATAAATAAACTTAAAAAAAATATGACTTTACACACACAGTAGAGATGGATATTGACCTTCCCAGCTTATCCCTGAAAACCATAAAATCACTAAAGGATGAATTCAATAACTGCCAATATTTAATCTCCCTCAAAGAAATTAAAATTACACTCTGCCCCACTAAAGAATAACACCTTCCCCAATATGCATTTTATAATACAATGTTTTAAAATAATAAAAACTAACATAAAACTATTGTTTTATGCATAATCTCACTTCATCCTCACAACTTTATACGGTAAGAACAGTATTAGCAGCTCCATTTACAAATAATGAATTAGAGCCACAAAGGAGTTAAGTTACCCGCCCAAGGTCACATAATAAGTAAAGGGCTGGAGGCGGGGGTTGGGATGACACCCAGTATGTCTCAGAACCACCACACTTTCTGGCTTATGAGTTTCTTCTAGTTTTTGGCAAATATTTGCTCCTCCAGTTGATATACCTCCCTCCCCAAGAGTGGATGTTCTAGAAGCAAATCCTATGACTTGTGTTCCACAAGACAATTTGTTGTTTCTTATCTGTGCCTCCAGTGTAGAAAAAAGCAAAAGAAATCCATGGCCATTTTGTGATATCTTTTGCATTTTTAAGAAAAAGGAGGACATTTGTATCAAAAACAAAAAACAAATCACACAAAAATAAAAATGCAGTGACTCAGATACTATAGGGAATTAACCCTGGAAATACTCAAACTGACAAGGATGAGGTCAGAGAGAAGCTACAGGGAGAAGACCCATTCATTATGGAAAAGGCTTCTGGGGTGAGAATCTTTCAAGTTGCATTCTGTTCTTTCCTTGCTTTTGCACTGTGCATCATCTATCTGCCTGCATTCCCTTCTAGTATTTCTTTAATTCCTTCAGATGCTCAGCCATGTTTCCTGGCTTGTGTCATTGAAGGCTGTCTTAGCCATTGGGAACAAAGATGGTGCTATCACTTTGATCCGCTTCTTGCTAGAGGCCACTATAATTTTCCCCAACTCTATACCCTTGACTATGGAGATGTCTGGCACCATACCAGCAGCACCTCAGAAAGGGAGCTTTGGTTCTTTTAGCTCTGGCTCTCTAACAGTCATGGAGCTTCTCATCATCCTACTTTGGTTTCCCTTCATTCAACAGTATTTCTTAAACATCTACTATGTGCAAACCCTGACTGGAAACTGAAGAGAAGATGGTAAGCAGAACAAATATGCTCCCAATATCTGGAAGAAAGGGAAACCCAGTTAACAAATATGCAAATATATGAAAACTTAAACTGGACAAGTACAAAGAATATGCATGTATGACTGCATTTAGCAGGTGCACCTGACATTGCCTGAGGGAGTTGGAAAAGACTTCTGCAAAAACTGAAGAATGAACAGATGTAAGTTGGGTGAAGGCAGAGGGAGCACAGAGCATTCCAGGAAAGAGAAGAGCACAGAAAACCCTTGAGGCCAGGATGCAGAGACCACAAAGAAAGGAGATATAATATGAGCATACAGAGTTGGGCAAGATCATGCAGAGTCTTCCAGGTCATATATATGACTTTATCCTAAAAGCATGGGAAAACATTGAAGTAGTTAGTGGTGGGAGGGAACTGAATGTCTCATGTAAACAGAGTTATGGTCTGAAAAGATTACTCTGGTCTCAGTGGGGAGAATGAATTAGAAGGAGGGCAATAGGGGATTAAGGGAAATTAATTAAGAGGCTATTAAAGATGTTCAGACAGAAAGGCATAGATTGACTATTGACATTGGAGCTGGAGAGAAATGTTTAGATTAGAAAGATATTGGAGTATAAATTCCATAGGAATTGTTGCTAGATTGAAATGGAGGAGTAAAGAATGACCTCTACTTCCTGGCTTGCATAACTGGATGAATTGTAGTGCCATTCATTGATACAGGGACCATCAAGAGAGGGCCAGGTTTGGAGATGAAAATCATGTTCAGTTTAAGACCATTTTTTTAATTTGGAGCAACTTTGAGTTTGAAATAAAGGCATTAGGTAGACAGTCAGATACACAGGTCTCCAGTTTAGGAGAGAACTCCGAATCAGAAGGATAGATTTGAGAGCCATTGGCATAGAGAAAATAATTAGAACCATAAACAAGGAGATTACCTAAGATGCACTGGAGTCAGATTGGGGTCAGACTGGAGTGGATGAAGGAGTGGCTAAGAGATAAGGAAATAAAGACAGCAAATATAGACAACAGTTTTGAAAAGTTTGGCTGTGAAGGGAATATGGGAGACAGGATGATAACTAGAACAATATGTCGAGTCTTGCCCCCACCTTGGCCTTAGCTACCATTCTCACTTCTTGACTTCAAATAGTTCCTTGTGTGTGTGTGTGTGTGTTCATGTGTGCATGCATGGGCATGTGTTCCTGTGAAGATCTTTACTCACCTTCTGTTTTCTGTGTTCCTGGCCATAGTTCTAGGTGACTGCCTACCATGGTCCCAAACTCACTCATGACCCCTCTCCCACTGGCCTTGTTATTGGATCCCACGATACCAGATCTGGAAGTTTTACAGAAATTATTGTGCATGTGTCTTGAGTGGAGGGATAAGAGGGAAGAGTTGGGTTGATCCCAGATTCTTGACCTTTCTGTCATCAGTTGAATTCAGTCTTACAGCTGGAATATGCTGGAAATCATAGCCTTCACTGTAACAACAGATAGCCTTTACTGAATTATTACTATATGCCAGGGGCTGTGCTGTGTTTCACACAGATCTCATCTTTTAATCTTCACAACTATAAAGTAAATACTATTATCATCACCCCCATTTTACAGAAAAAAGCCTCATGGATAAGACTTAGAGATATGAGATGGTTTGCCGAACACCACACAGAGCTGAAGTGGTAGGGACCATGTGTCCACTCAGACAAGTTCTAGAACTCAGGCTCATCACCACACTCCTCTACTTCCTCTCCATCCTCCCATCTCAGAGCATTTAGATGGATTATCTTCCTTAGGTCTTTGAAACAGCTATATCCTTGTGTCCAGTCACAAAAGTAACAAGTACCCATGAGATTTCTGATAATTTTGATTCATAGCTGAGTACAAGGAATGATGTTTACTGGAAAGGGTGCTGAATTAAGAAGAACTGGCACTGACTGTTGATAGCTGTGTGGTCCTGGGGGACTTAATTCACATTTCGGAGCTTCAATTTCCCATTGGTTAATTAGAAATAATACTCACTGCGTGCTGAAAATGAGCAAGGCATTTTCATATCCATTGTCTCATCAAACCCTTACCTCCCCCAAAATCCCATGTGAGGTAGTTATATCAATATTCCCATTTTATAATTGAGCAAATGAGTCTTATTGAAGTAAATACGTGGTACATTTCTCTGGACATAACACCTACCTGTGTCCAAGGCCGGTCCCTTATGCCTGCCTGCAGAATCTGCCAAACAAGCTCCCATCCATGACCCTCTGGGAAGTTTTCAAGCTCTCAGTCCTCCCAGCCACCTCTTTCACCTCTTCAGTCAACAGTTAATAACTGAGTTCCCACTCTGTGTGAGCCCCTGTATCATTGGGGGAAAGGAGACTTTCTCAACATCTTTTGAAGCTGGTATGATGGACAGCTTGGTAGAGCTGTCATCTTTTTAGGGAAGCTGAGTCCCTCCTGCTACGTCCACTCCATCTCAGTGCAGCCTGTTTTTATTTGCATGTCTACTAGGTCTCCCGCAGAAGGGAAAGGAGGAGGATGTGGCAGCGGATGTACATCAGGGAAGGATCATTAGTCCATGCTAATGCTGTCTGCATAGAGATGGCCCACACACTGCACAGTGGGCCTGGGGCCCTTGGTGTTCACTCAAGGCATCCAGCTGACCAGAACCTCTACTCCATGGGCAGAATGAGTCTGATGATTATGGTTAAAGAGGCTAATAGCAAATGTGGTCATTAAAAAATCAGTCCCAAGCAAGCACAACTTCCAAATGGTAAGAAAACAAGGGCTGTTTCTTGTGGTGACATTATTTCAACCTGGAATAACACTGTCATGACCACAGGCAACCATCACCCTTAGAAAAGTATTTGTCCTTAGATATTCACATGTTAGTTCCCTCTTGAGGCCATGCGTATGGAGAGGTTTCCTCCCCGTGGTGGGGCAGGAGCCTACTGGAAAGAGCTTACACTCAAGGCGTGAAGCCTTGATGCAATATCCTCTTCACCACTCAGATGCTTCTGACTTTGACCAGCTTCCATCACTTCTCTGTCCTGGTGATGTTAACAACTGAAGTCGCTTCCCTGTCTTTCCCAACATCCTTCAAAACCAACTGCAGGAAGAAATTTGGGGGTTTATTTGTCCCTTTTCAGGTTTTTAATTGCCCAAATTCCATATGACAGTACATCCAGCCAAAACCCTAAAGCAATTTTAGAGATTTCTCAGTAAGATTAGAATATGTGCCTATTTGTGTCTATATTCTTACATTGACTGCCACGACTGCTTTGAAAAAAATTTTGACTCTGACAGGGCTCTAATTAATGACAGAATGTTAAAGTTCACATCAGTGCCAAGCCTTTAAAATTAATGCAAATTTAACTTTAAACAAGTTTAGGTGAAAATGACCTGAAAATAATTGATGGGGGTAAATTGCTGATTTTGTTTTCTTCTCCTAGCCTGACCTTTTTGGCTATTCAAGAATTAGTAGGAATTGCAGTCAAGTAAAGACGATATCAGCATTAAGGGACAACTACCCCACATGCCCACCCTTCCCTTGCTGGAGAAGCAATGGCTTCCCACTAAAGCCTTTGGGTGTTATCCAAAAAATCTTCCAGCCTAGAACAGCAGTCTGTCTCCAAGAGAGCTTTATGATTTGCCCTCTTCGTTTTTCACTCCAACCTTAATACACACCTGCATACACAATATTTAACCTGGATTTGGTAACTTCTTACCCTTCCCTTCCCTTTTTCTCCCTTTTCTGTATTTCCATTTTCTTCCTCCTTCCTTTATATTATGGCAAATTTTACTTTAAGTTTGTCCTCTACAGCAGATACCTGAAAAGACTGATAGTTGATTCTGCTAAAAATATTCCTTTTTGCATTTGTATGCATACATGTATTTGATGTTGCCTTTTCAGTATTTCCCACCAGCGTTCCATGATTCTCCCTTATGAATGGCACATGAAGAGTTCTCTATACTAGGCAAGATACAACTTAGGATTCTACCTGAAGGTTGGTGTCATCCCTTTAGATAAATATTCTTGTTCTTTAGAACAAGATTCCTAATCTGCTTTCTTGGTGTGGAGCTCTATGGTAGGCACCCCAACACTCCTTCCACCATACCCCCTATTTTTTCTTGCATATTTTTCCTCTTAATCTTTTCTATTAGGTCTGTGGACATAGGTTGAGTATCATTTTGACAGCCAAGGCCACTGTTATTAAGCAGACAGAGAATTGATGGGTGGTTGGTTGAAATCCTGCATGTTGGAGCTATAGGAAATACTGTTTCATCAATTCAGTTATCAGATGTTCTCAAAAAGCATATGCCGACCCAAGGAGCTTTACACAGTGTCCACATCATCCATTTTGCTTCCTTGTCATGATATGCTTTGGCCCCTCTTCTATATATATTTGGAGCTTCTTTTATAGCCAGGAAAACCCTGTCAGCTTGAAAACTTCCCAGGTCCCAGTAACAAATGCAGAAACTTTGCCTAAAGATATTGGGAACTCCTCTTGCAAGATATTCACTCATATCTAAGAGAATTGTGTCCTCTCTGTTCTTCTCTGACCCCTTTGTCCCAGCAGAATGAGGATTCCATGCATTTTCAAATTTGAAAATTCTGAAACTTCTCAGGAAGTTCTCTTGAAAGCCATTGCCTTATCTTCACCTACAAACCATCCCAATATATACCAGAAATCAGGTCCCTGTACAACATGATTGTTGAAAACAAAACCAGCCTGGAAAAATCTTACCTCTAGTCTTGACTTGCTCATTGTGCTATTCAGATCTTAGCTTAAATATTACTTTTTCAGAAAAGGCTTCCTGACCCTCCTTCCTTCCTCCCTCCCTCTCTCTTTCTCTATCTCTCTGTCTCTCTCTTTCTTCCTATCTATCTGTCTATCTCCCCAAAGGAAAGATAATTCTATGAAAGCAAGGACAGTTTTTGCTTTACCTGCTGTTGAATTTCCAGCACTGCATCAATGCGTTCTTCCTGTGTAACAAACCGTCTCTAAAAGTTAGTGACCTAAAACAACAAACCATTTAATTATTTGCTTATGGTTCTGTGGGGCAACAATTTAGAAGGGACTCCAATGAGACAGTTTTTCTCTGCTCATCATGGTGTCAGCTGGGTTCACTTAGGCATTTGCTGTCAGTTTATGGTCACTGGTCAACTCATAGACCTGGGGGTTGGCTGATTGTCAGTGAGACCAATGACATAACTGTGTGCTCCTCATCTGGTAGACAAGCCTGGACTCTTTCATATGGTGGTGGTCACAGGGTTCCCAAGAGCAACCAGAGAGGGTGAACTCTAATGACCAAGCACTTTCAACACCCTGATTGAGGGCGCCTGCGTGGCTCAGTTGGTTAAAAGTCTGATTTCAGCTCAGGTCACGATCTCGCTGTTCACGAGTTCCAGCCTGGCATCAGGCTCTGTACTAACAGCTCAGAGCCTGGAGCCTGCTTCAGAATCTGTCCCCCCCCGCTCTCTCTGTCCCTCTCCTGCTCATGCTCTGTCTCTCTCTCTCCCTCAAAAATAAATAAGCATTAAAAAAAAAAGTATGTTTAAGACCCTGATTGCATCATACATGCTAATATTCCCATTGGCCAAATAAGGTCACATGTCCAAGTCCAGATTAAAGGAGTGGAAAAAATACACTCTTTCTCTTCATGGAAGAAGCCTCAAAGCCACATTGCAAAGGGCCTACAGGTGGGAAAGCAGATACAAAGATGGGATAAATTTATGACTATTTCCACAATGTATAACAAGTACATGGTGCATGGTGGGCACTCAATAAATACTTGCTGAGTAAATGAATGGATGAACTAGTGAAAAATGAACTCTCCAAATCTACCAGGTAAAATCTCAAGTCCCCACATGGGTTCTAGTTCCTGATACTAAGTATCATGTTTATCAGGCCATGGTTTCTGCCCTTAAAGAGTTCATGATCTAAAGCAGTCTGAAGTTCTGCCTGATTTTATCCTCTGGAGTACGTGCTTATAAGAGTTCCTGTATCCACAGTGACGGATACACTTCAAAGAGAAAAACATGCATGCCTTGGACCACATCACCAGAGGCACAAACCTACCAATCTGGGAGATGAACAACCATGAATTCAAAGTCAGTTGCCAATGGGCCAGGTTTTTCTTTTTGAATCTGCAGTAATTTGTATTTATGTCCTTAAAGCCGTCTATTTGTATATATACAGAATAGAAATTCAAATGAGAGGAATCCCTCTATGTTACAACAACCCTGTGATCTCCATCATCTTCTCACATTTTGCAGTTGAAGACTCATGATAGGTCAGGTCAGGTTTAAAACTTATGTCACGCTGCCACCCTACAAAGATGCGGAACATTTGGATAAACAAAGAGACAGATTGGGGAAAGCCTTTCACTGCTTAGCATTTCAAAATTCTTCCCCTCTGTCTCCGCATTCAAATCTTACTTACCTGTCTTACACGGAAATCTTGATGCCTGCATCCTTTCCAGATCCTGATAAAAATGATCTTCAGACTAGCCACATTTCCCTCTTAATTGGATTCCACAAGTGGACCCTTATTTGAAGATTTTAGGGAACCCTTTTTGCAGTCCTACTGAGAGCCAACAAAAGCAGATAGCTGCATTGCAGGGTGTGGCTTAGATATGTAGCAATAGAGGCTTCCTGATATTGAACCCCCAGAATTAGACTCCCCACCTCGTTGCAAACTTTCCTGCACAGCCAGAGTCCTCTCCTCATGGGGACTTGCTCTAAACATTAAAATCAGGATGAGCAAACCAGAATTCTAGTTTCTTTCTTTCTTTCTTTCTTTCTTTCTTTCTTTCTTTCTTTCTCTCTCTCTCTCTCTCTCTCTTTCTTTCTTTCTTTCTTTCTTTCTTTCTTTCTTTCTTTCTTTCTGAGGG
>NC_064818.1:66669823-66711331 GCF_023721935.1 Panthera uncia | reverse complement strand
TCTTTCTTTATTTCTCTCTTTCTTTCTTTCTTTCTTTCTTTCTTTCTGAGGGAAGTTAGGATAAGAGTGGAAAATTAAGAGAAAGAGGCCAAAGAGGTTTCTCTCATCCCAACACCTTGAACCCACTGTATATTTTCTAAGGTTTGCCTTGGAAGATCCAGAGTTTTCATCCCTAGTTCCCCAGAATAAAATGCCCATGCTGCTTAAGTATCCTCAGCTACACCAAACATACCCATACTTGTGTTGGATATCATTGTCTTAGGTTTGGGATTCAGAAAAACTTTGAGGCTTTCTTGTGCTTCATTATCTGAATTGTTCCTTGTTCCTGAATTGTTCAAGTCTTTCTCCTGCCAGGCTGCAGCAGAGAGTGAAGAAGGCAAGAAACCTATGGCTGGCTGACATCATTTTTGGCCACAGCCACTGAGTATCCCAATTGTGCTTTGAACTCCAGACTTCATCTCGCTGAGGTCCTTAGCTAGACTGATCAGTCAAGCCAGGATTTATAGAGACGCTTCTCTGCACCAAGTGAAATGCAAGCACATAGAAGTGTTGCTAAATTTGTAGGGATGGCTTTCATCACGCTCCCCTGTGCTGTGTGATTTATTATGAAAGGGGGACAGACGTGCCCATCCGCCATCTCACTCACTAAACTGACAAGGATAGCATTTCCAGGGATGATATTAACATTTTAAAATAAAATTGTCACCTTGTTATCTTAAATGTATCCAGAGGAATCTAAATACTTTAGCAATGGGATATTCACTCTCCTCAGTTTAAAACACACATACACACAAGAATAAGTTCTTTAACAGTTGGAAATTTTACATCAGTCCCTTTTCTCCTTGAATTTAAATTCCCATTCCACTTCCCACACAGAATTTCATCCTAATGTAATGTATTTTAAGCTTGAAACTGTTTTATAGAAAACCCTATTATGCTTTTCTGCTCAAAAGTATTACATATAAATGGATATGTAACTTTTTATTGCCTGTGAGCATAAGGCTGTATTAACTTTTTTTCTGTGTGAGATACCATTAAAACTATTATGTTGTACATTAATCAAAACAACAGATATATTGTAAATTATGAAAACTATTTTTAAACAAATAACACACATTGTTAGAATGGGGCAGGATTCAACATTAATTCATTTCCCTCTCTTTTTGTCTTTAAAATGTGAACAATGAGGGTGATGGGTATTGAGGAGGGCACCTTTTGGGATGAGCACTGGGTGTTGTATGGAAACCAATTTGACAGTAAGTTTCATATATTAAAAAATAAAAAATAAAAAAAAATAAAAATAAAATAAAAATAAAAATAAAAAAAAAGAAGAACGCTGCTAAAAAAAATAAAATAAACGTTAAAAAAATTTAAAAAAATAACATTAATTTCACCCACTTCATTTGTTTCATCTAATGTGGTTGCCAGAACATTTAAATTTTTTCTAGTTACCTGGCTTGAAAACAAACAAATAAATGAATAAATAAAAAAAATAAAATAAAATAAAATAAAATAAAATGTGAACAATGACAGGCCATATTAAAGATTTCATATAACAATACCACTCAATTCTTTGAGCTCTTTCTGAGTTACATACTAAAAATCACAGGGATTTATCACTAACAATAATTGTTAATGATCTATTTATTGACAGCTCAGATTGAATTGTCCCTTAATTTATTGAAAACAAATTTTATTGGAAACTCTCCTACAAAAGGGTAGATTTCTAAATTATTAGTCATTCACTTTCTCCACACCAATAATAGCATTTCATAATGTGTTTGTTTAGTGCCCAAGAGGTTTCTACTCCCTTGGACAATGCTTCTTCATGAGAGTTAGAATAGTAGGAGATGTGTTTTTCTTTTGTAAAGCTGGGGGAGAAAGAAACGTCAGCACTATCTCACGCACTTTAACAGGGAATCTTCAGTCTGAAGATTGATTTCCATAAAGCTACACCTGCCCTGATAACCAATGTTATTCTGATAAACCTATTCTTTGAAACAGAAAAGCTCAGATTTGCAGTATTTGCTGAGTTCTATCTTAATTAATATTTCCATGATATTAATCTGAGATGACTGAACTGCAGAGATGGGAACAGATGCACATCAGCCAAGAACAAGATTTTCTACTTACAGAGTTGCGTTGAGTCCCCAGATTAGTTGCTTATAGAATTCTGCAGTCTCAGAGTTGGAAGGAACCCTATGGAACATTGGCTTCTTTGTCTATTACTTGCAGGAATGCCCCTCCATAATATTCTCTAGAGGTGAACATATAATTTCTGGTGAAAAGTTCCCAGAAATCTTGGCTTTTGCCATCACAGCATGTTTAATTCCAGTTGAGACCAGTGTTAATTATTTGCTTTTTCTTTACATCAGTCAAATTCCATTCCGTGTTAATTTCAACAAGCTCTTTCTGATATGCCTTCTGAAGGCTTCAGAATAAATCTAATCCTCTTTCATGGGGCAGACTTCAATTATTGGAGGATTTTAATTATAATGTGGTCCCCCTCTTAACCTTTCAGTGTATAAAGCAAGAATCAATGCACGCAGTGATTTACATTGGGGTGCACGGGCTATGAAAGTCCTTCTTCATTGAAGGAAGGCCCTCTGATATTGTTTATAAATACACTATTTTACTTTTGGCATTGAAGCATTAACCCTCTGCATAGATGGACCGACACTGATATAAATGGATCCATGATCATACACAGGGGAAGTTAAGAAGCCCTGTTACTTCTAAATCATATGTAAATCATTAATTATCCCCAAAGCATATCTATTTTCTATATAGACAGATACCCTCTTGTCTTTAGTTAACTGACAGATGCTAGTAAGTTCGACAAGTTCATCAACTCGTACAGAATCATCTTCTTGGAAAGGATTGGATCCAAGCAAGTCTGAATGGGTTATGACTGCCTATCCAGGTTTATAACCTTCTTTTTGAGTTCTTAAATAGGATCATTTACATTATGAGTCTTTGTTTTCTAACTGGGTTTCCAGCAGGCCAGGGCAAGGCAAGAAAAACTCCTAATAGCATGGCAGTCATGAAATTGTATCTCCTTTGAGAGTAGAAATGAAGTGGTAGGACTGAACGTTGCAGTGATGAAGAGAAATGTGTATGGATTAGGGAAGGCTCTCTGAGAAGGTGATTCTAGAAGCAAAAAACTTCTGGGTATTTTCAGTCAAGAGTAAGATCTGAACAACATGAGAGGTCATGTGGATAAGTATATCTCAGTATATCTCAGTCAGTAGAAGCTTCAGTTAAATTTGTGGCTGCTGCCACTCTACACAAATAAGGGGAGGTAGACTTTATTTCTTGGTAAAGTGAGAGACTGTAATAAGTGATATGGATCACTGATGCCCCTTGTACTGTTGGGTAAAACACCCAAAGTTTATCTTGATCTTTAATGTATAAATAGAGAGGTGAATGATAACTGATGAGACCAAGGCTAGCAAGTTTTCAGAGGGGTCCTTTCTGTGACAGCAGACAGCTTCAAGAGAGTTTTTCAGGGCAAAGACTCATTGTGTGTATCATCCTTCACTTGATTAGATAGAAAGGGAAGCCAGTTTGGAAGTGTTATGAATCAGTCTATTTATCATATAATACCAAATAATTATTTAAGTTGACTGCTGATAATTAGGCCCAGGAAAGTCACATATAGCTTATAGTCTTTGAGAGGAAAGAGTCTTTCCATTTTGCATTATGTTGTGGCCTAGATAATGTATTTGGGTATAACAAAACAGAAAGTAATTCTTAGAGATTGCATCCCTCATATACTAACACTGTTAACAAATGGAGGGGATCAATTATGCAAGACTTATAATTTAGAGAACATAACAGATCATCCACACATTATTTAAGAACAGAGTCCTGAGGGATTTGTGTGTGTGTGTGTGTGTGTGTGTGTGTGTATTTATTATTGATTCCCCCAAGTAAATGCAAATAAATATGTGGGTCTGTATGCCTCCTCCCTTTCCTACAATCCCAGACCCTAAAACCATCAATCTGGAAGACAGCTGCTTATTCTACAGTGAGACAAATCAAGTTAATAGGCGTATACCAAAGACAATAAAAAATTAAAATACCAGCTTAGGTATGACTTCAATGCAAAGGAAGCAGAGTGTTCATCAGGAGTAGGCCTTACTTACCTCACCAGCCATGGGGCCCCAGAGAGGGGAAACATCAAAGTCTTTGCTACCCTCTGTTCCCATTCAAGTGGCCAAGGCTGAGTAGAAGTGCATTCCTAAAGCCATTTGATTGTACCAAAAACTTTGGAGGAAAATGAACCAGAGCATGGTTAAGAGAAGCCTTTATTCAAAATTGCATGAGAGAGCTTCAAAAGAACATTATAAATGAAAAGCAAAAAGTACATAGATTTTTAACAGCTTTTGCAAGCCCTCTTGCAGAAAAGTTTAGCCCGTTTGGGGAGTAGTTGGACAAAAAAAATGGTTCTAAAACCAGAGGGAAATTGTTCTTTCAGATGAGTTGCCTTTGGCTGGGCAACTTAGATTAACCAAGTGGGGTGGAGTATCACTGTTAGGGGCTAAAGTCAATTACAAGAGGGAGTAGGGAAAACAACCATGGGGAACAAGAACCATAGAAGAAATTCTCAGCCTCTTGAGAGTCTCTTACACTCCAAACACAATCACCTTCTAATTGAGGATATGCATTTTGTAATGTGGCTATTCAATCCTACAATTCAAGATTAGAGCATATGATCTCTCTACCCAAAATTGTAGTTAACCACTTGGTTGTAAAAGAAAGCATTATCATTCCCACTTACAACAGCTTTTGTTTCCTTGTGGTTCTCTAAATCGTACTAACATGAGTTTCTCATTCCCTTTGTTATATAATAAAGGCCAATGTGCCTCACCTTTCCAAAATAGCTTCATCATACTCTTCATCAACTGTGGCAGACACCTCTGGTAGCTCAAGTTCACCTCTTGGTCCACCTCTGATTCTAGCCTCTGCTATGAATGGTTCTTGGGAACTAAATCTGACCTCATGAGGACTCAAGCACAAGACACGCAGTTTTTCTTTCTTTCTCTTTCTTTCTTTCTTTCTTTCTTTCTTTCTTTCTTTTCTTTCTTTCTTTCTTTCTTTCTTTCTTTCTTTCTTTCCTCCAACTCTCCCTCCCTCCCTCCCACAATCCCTCCCTCTTTTTTTTATTTTCTTCTTTCTCTCTTTCTTTTTCTGTCTTTTCTTTTCTTTCTTTTTTTTCCCCTGGGGATATTCCAATTATAAGTCTGCTTATTATACAGACAAATCAACGCCCTCAGTACCAACCTTAATCAATGTGTGATGGGAACCAGAAGACAAATGTAACTTTCTGTATGTTTCTTAGTGGGTACTAAGGAACTGGGCTTCTGTTACTTATAGGTGTACTTTAGAAAATGCATTCTTAGATTGACTGGCCTTACTTTCCTAGTTCACTTTACCTCCTTCCTGCCTCCTGCTTCTTGGGTAGTTTATGCCCAAGTCTTTTTTTTTTTTTTTTTTTTAATTTTTTTTTCAACATTTTTTATTTATTTTTGGGACAGAGAGAGACAGAGCATGAACGGGGGAGGGGCAGAGAGAGAGGGAGACACAGAATCAGAAACAGGCTCCAGGCTCTGAGCCATCAGCCCAGAGCCTGACGCGGGGCTCGAACTCACGGACCGCGAGATCGTGACCTGGCTGAAGTCGGACGCTTAACCGACTGCGCCACCCAGGCGCCCCGAGTTTATGCCCAAGTCTTTATCTCAGACTCTGTTTTGGGGAGAACCCAAACTAAGACATCAATGAAACATAATATATATTAATTTAATGATTATTAAACATTTATTGAGTACATAATATGGATCAGACAGTGTTCTTGATGCTGAAGATACAGCAATAAATGAGACAGAAAAAAAATCCCCTCCCTAATGGAGGTATGAGAGGAGAGATATCGTATGGTATTTTTCTTTCTCTGATTGATTTATTCAATCAGAGAATAACTTCACTCATATGTGGAATTCAGGAAACAAAACAGATGATCATAGGGTAAGGGAAGGAAAAATAAAATGACAAAAATAGAGAGGGAGGCAAACCACAGAGACTCTTAAATATAGAGAACAAACTGAGGGTTGCTGGAGGGAGGTGGGTGGGGGCTAAATGTGGGGGAGGGGCATTAAGGAGGGCACTTGTTGTGAGGGGCACTGGGTATTACATGTAAGTGATAAATCACTAAATTCTACTCCTGAAACCAATACTACAATATTTGTTAGCTAACTTGAATTTAAATAAAATCTAGTAGAAAAAAAATCCAAAAAAAATTCAAAATAACAAAAAACACAAAACACTCAAGTTAAGAATGTAAATTCTGTACAATCTCATGAAGCTTATATGTATATCCCTTCTATTTCTTCCTAGTCTTGCCACAAGCTAGACTACCTCCCTTCTCTATCTGCATTCTATAGATCCTTTAAAAAAATGAAATGAAATTTTATTCTGATGATAAGAGTAATGTAGGTCCACCACTGAAAATTTAGAAAATATGGAGAAAGTGCAGAGAAGAAAATAAAAGCAAACAGCTACCTCAGCCTAGAGGTGATTCATAATTATCATGTTAGTTTAATATCTTTCCAGGAATTTAAAACTTGTTATAGTTTAAAAATACATTTAAATACTAACATAGTAAAACTTAACACCAATATACTAAGACAATATATCAAGTACTGTCTTGTCACTTTTCTTTTTCAGATTTTTCTTGGCTCTCTTAATCTATTCGTCTTTTTCAGAGGAACTTTATAATCGTTTCCACAACTCAAAAATAACCATGTTGCTGGTGTGCCTGGCTGGCTCAGTCAATGCAGCATGTGACTCTTGATCTTGGGGTTGTGAATTTGAGCCCCATATTTTAAAAAATAAAAAATCTTTAAAAAACATGTTAGGATTTTGATTGATATCCATTAAAATCTATAAACTTATTTGGGTATACTTGATGTAATAATAGCCTTTCTACCAAGGAACCAATGTATAATTTTCCATGTATTCAAACCTTAAGAAAATATCTATAGTCTCCTTCAAATAGGTTCCAAGTATTCTTATTAAATTTAGCTCAAACTCTTTTGTATTTTTATTGGGAAGCCTTTCCATTATATTTTAAAATTGGTTATAAAGAAAAGATAACTGTTTTGTATATTTGTAACTATCCAGTTTCCTAAGCTTTTACGAATTCCAATACTTTTTCAGCTATTCTCTAGAGGTTTCTGGAAGATAGGTAGATTCAAGTGAGACTCCACATACCTCAAAAGCTTCTTTCTTTTTGCTTCTGTATCCATGCATTATCTTACTTCTCCCAGAAGATATGGCCGGTTAATCTGATCGGTCAAGATCCAGGACTGTTGATTAGATACACTAACAATGGAAATAGTCTAATGTCCCTTTTTCTGTGTGTTATATTTATCTGATTTTGGTTATCAGGTTATACTAATATAAGGGTTTTGCTTATAAAAAGACAAACTGGGAATCTTTCTATCTCTTTTTATGAAAGACTTCAAAGAACATGGATATTGTCTGTTCCTTAAAGAATCCACCTGTTGAATTTATTTGGGTATATTAAACATCATAGAGATGTTTTGGTTTGGTTTGTTTTAATTGGGGGAATGGGAGAGAAAAGCTTCCTTGATTACTGTCCAATTCCTTTTTTCTAATGAAGTCAATTTTGATCATTTATATCCTCCACAAACATCAATTTTAGTCAAACATTTTAATGACATATAAAAATAATTTTAGGGGTGCCTGAGTGGCTCATTCATTTAAGCATCTGACCCTTGATTTTGGCTCAGCTTATGATCTCAGGAATCCCGAGATCAAGCCCCGCACAGAGCTCAGGGCTGACAGGGTGGAGCCTGCTTGGGATTCTCTCTCTCCCTCTCTCTCTGCCCCTCCCCCACTTGCATGCTCTCTTTCTCTCAAAATAAATAAATAAACTAAAAAAAACTAGATTTTTTCCTACATGTTATGAACACTTTTTAATTTCTTTTAAGTTTATTAATTTTGACAGAGAGAGAGAGAGAGAGCGCACGAGCGCAGTGGGGGATGGGCAAAGAGAGAGAAGGCGAGAATCCCAAGCAGGCTCTGCACTGATAGCATGGAGTCCAATGCAGGACTCCATCCCAGGATGATGGGATCATGACCTGAGCCAAAATCAAGAGTTGGGCACTTAACTGAATGAGCCACCCAGACACCCCCTCTTTTTCATTTCTAATGGAAGATAGCCTTACCACCCCACTCTCTTATTTTCTCTCTCTTTTTTCCTCAAGATACATACATTTCATCAACATATGTGATTATTACATAGAACTGCTTTTTTGTTTATTAATGATTCTCTCTGCTTTCTAATTCATTCATCTTTTTCATTCTTTTCTCCTACTAGAGAATAGTTTTTAATATTCTAACTTTGTGATTTTGATAATTATTTCCTCTATATTTATTCTTTGGTATATAAACATAAAAGTATCTATGATAATGTAATTTCCTTTGAGTGTGGCTTTGATCACATCTCATAAATTTGATATGTGGAACTTTTATAGTAGTTATTTTCTAAATGTCTATAACTGCAATCTTCATTTCCTCTATAATCTGAAGGGTTTTTTTTTTGTTTTTTTTAAATTTATTTATTTATTTATTTATTTATTTATTTAATATATGAAATTTACTGTCAAATTGGTTTCCATACAACACCCAGTGCTCATCCCAAAAGGTGCCCTCCTCAATACCCATCACCCACCCTACCCTCCCTCCCACCCCCCATCAACCCTCAGTTTGTTCTCAGTTTTTTAACAGTCTCTTATGCTTTGGCTCTCTCCCACTCTAACCTCTTTTTTTTTTTTTTCCTTCCCCTCCCCCATGGGTTTCTGTTATGTTTCTCAAGATCCACACAAGAGTGAAACCATATGGTATCTGTCTTTCTCTGTATGGCTTATTTCACTTAGCATCACACTCTCCAGTTCCATCCACGTTGCTACAAAAGGCCATATTTCATTTTTTCTCATTGCCACGTAGTATTCCATTGTGTAT
This sequence comes from Panthera uncia, assembly GCF_023721935.1. Classification (NCBI taxonomy): domain Eukaryota; kingdom Metazoa; phylum Chordata; class Mammalia; order Carnivora; family Felidae; genus Panthera; species Panthera uncia. Next base: position 66,702,286 of record NC_064818.1, on the reverse strand, counting down.
ATAAACCACAATTTCTTTATCCATTCATCAGTTGATGGACATTTAGGCTCTTTCCATAATTTGGCTATTGTTGAGAGTGCTGCTATAAACATTGGGGTACAAGTGCCCCTATGCATCAGCACTCCTGTATCCCTTGGATAAATTCCTAGCAGTGCTATTGCTGGGTCATAGGGTAGGTCTATTTTTAATTTTCTGAGGAACCTCCACACTGCTTTCCAGAGCGGCTGCACCAATTTGCATTCCCACCAACAGTGCAAGAGGGTTCCCGTTTCTCCACATCCTCTCCAGCATCTATAGTCTCCTGATTTGTTCATTTTGGCCACTCTGACTGGCGTGAGGTGATATCTGAGTGTGGTTTTGATTTGTATTTCCCTGATAAGGAGCGACGTTGAACATCTTTTCATGTGCCTGTTGGCCATCCGGATGTCTTCTTTAGAGAAGTGTCTATTCATGTTTTCTGCCCATTTCTTCACTGGGTTATTTGTTTTTCGGGTGTGGAGTTTGGTGAGCTCTTTATAGATTTTGGATACTAGCCCTTTGTCCGATATGTCATTTGCAAATATCTTTTCCCATTCCGTTGGTTGCCTTTTAGTTTTGTTGGTTGTTTCCTTTGCTGTGCAGAAGCTTTTTATCTTCATAAGGTCCCAGTAATTCACTTTTGCTTTTAATTCTCTTGCCTTTGGGGATGTGCCGAGTAAGAGATTGCTACGGCTGAGGTCAGAGAGGTCTTTTCCTGCTTTCTCCTCTAAGGTTTTGATGGTTTCCTGTCTCACATTCAGGTCCTTTATCCATTTTGAGTTTATTTTTGTGAATGGTGTCAGAAAGTGGTCTAGTTTCAATCTTCTGCATGTTGCTGTCCAGGTCTCCCAGCACCATTTGTTAAAGAGACTTTTTTCCATTGGATGTTCTTTCCTGCTTTGTCAAAGATTAGTTGGCCATACGTTTGTGGGTCTAGTTCTGGGGTTTCTATTCTATTCCATTGGTCTATGTGTCTGTTTTTGTGCCAATACCATGCTGTCTTGATGATTACAGCTTTGTAGTAGAGGCTAAAGTCTGGGATTGTGATGCCTCCTGCTTTGGTCTTCTTCTTCAAAATTACTTTGGCTATTCGGGGCCTTTTGTGGTTCCATATGAATTTTAGGATTGCTTGTTCTAGTTTCGAGAAGAATGCTGGTGCAATTTTGATTGGGATTGCATTGAATGTGTAGATAGCTTTGGGTAGTATTGACATTTTGACAATATTTATTCTTCCAATCCATGAGCAGGGAATGTCTTTCCATTTCTTTATATCTTCTTCAATTTCCTTCATAAGCTTTCTATAGTTTTCAGCATACAGATCTTTTACATCTTTGGTTAGATTTATTCCTAGGTATTTTATGCTTCTTGGTGCAATTGTGAATGGGATCAGTTTCTTTATTTGTCTTTCTGTTGCTTCATTGTTAGTGTATAAGAATGCAACTGATTTCTGTACATTGATTTTGTATCCTGCAACTTTGCTGAATTCATGTATCAGCTCTAGCAGACTTTTGGTGGAGTCTATCGGATTTTCCATGTATAATATCATGTCATCTGCAAAAAGCGAAAGCTTGACTTCATCTTTGCCAATTTTGATGCCTTTGATTTCCTTTTGTTGTCTGATTGCTGATGCTAGAACTTCCAGCACTATGTTAAACAACAGCGGTGAGAGTGGGGATCCCTGTCGTGTTCCTGATCTCAGGGAAAAAGCTCTCAGTTTTTCCCCATTGAGGATGATGTTAGCTGTGGGCTTTTCATAAATGGCTTTTATGATCTTTAAGTATGTTCCTTCTATCCCGACTTTCTCAAGGGTTTTTATTAAGAAAGGGTGCTGGATTTTGTCAAAGGCCTTTTCTGCATCGATTGACAGGATCATATGGTTCTTCTCTTTTTTTTTGTTAATGTGATGTATCACGTTGATTGATTTGCGAATGTTGAACCAGCCCTGCATCCCAGGAATGAATCCCACTTGATCATGGTGAATAATTCTTTTTATATGCTGTTGAATTCGATTTGCTAGTATCTTATTGAGAATTTTTGCATCCATATTCATCAGGGATATTGGCCTGTAGTTTTTTTTTACTGGGTCTCTGTCTGGTTTAGGAATCAAAGTAATACTGGCTTCATAGAATGAGTCTGGAAGTTTTCCTTCCCTTTCTATTTCTTGGAATAGCTTGAGAAGGATAGGTATTATCTCTGCTTTAAACATCTGGTAGAACTCCCCTGGGAAGCCATCTGGTCCTGGACTCTTATTTGTTGGGAGATTTTTGATAACCGATTCAATTTCTTCGCTGGTTATGGGTCTGTTCAAGCTTTCTATTTCCTCCTGATTGAGTTTTGGAAGAGTGTGGGTGTTTAGGAATTTGTCCATTTCTTCCAGGTTGTCCAATTTGTTGGCATATAATTTTTCATAGTATTCCCTGATAATTGTTTGTATCTCTGAGGGATTGGTTGTAATAATTCCATTTTCATTCATGATTTTATCTATTTGGGTCATCTCCCTTTTCTTTTTGAGAAGCCTGGCTAGAGGTTTGTCAATTTTGTTTATTTTTTCAAAAAACCAACTCTTGGTTTCGTTGATCTGCTCTACCGTTTTTTTAGATTCTATATTGTTTATTTCTGCTCTGATCTTTATTATTTCTCTTCTTCTGCTGGGTTTAGGCTGTCTTTGCTGTTCTGCTTCTATAATCTGAAGTTTATTAAGAATGATACTTTAGAATTTCCAGGTTTTTTAAATTAAAATGTTTATTATTAATTTTCATTTTCATTGCTTTGTCTAGTTATCATCCAGTTTAAGAACATCTGCTTCTTAGAATGGTGGAATTGGCTGTAATTTCTCTGGTATCCTTCATTATTCTACCTCTGAGTAATCCTCACTTTCTCTGATCCCCTATCATACTTAGCTTGGATTGCTTGATGTCTTTGTTTGTTTGTTTTTTTTTTGTTTGTGTCTTATGTCTGTCTCTCTACCTCCGTAAGTAGTAAAAGCAACTTGAGGATAAAGCTCACATTTTATAATTCTTTGTATCCCCCATAGCATCTAACACCTCAAGCATATTAAGTAATCAATAAATACATGTGTACCACTTTATATGTCGGGGAAAGTAAGAGGGATACAAAATGTAGAGGGATCAGAAACCTTGCTAAGTAACTATATGGTTAGCCATTTTACTAAAATATGTTCACGTTATGCATTCTTCTGTCCTGAAAAATATTGCTCTCCTGGCAATCATCATGGTAACTAATGTGATTATTAATACTGACCATTTGTTGAGCACATGTACATTCTAGGCACTGCTTTAAGAACTTTATATGCTGCATCTCATTTCATAATCCTCACAACAGATCTCACAGGTAAATATGATAATTGTCTTCATTTCCCAGATGAGGAAAGTGAAGCTTAAGGCCGAGACTGTGCCCAGGATTTCCCAGATGGTGAACATGAATCCTGGATCGATTGCACCTCTGGTCTGTTCCTTCCACTTCTGGTCCGCACCAGTTTCTGTAAATTTATTCTCCTGGTCACTTGTTCCTTCCTCCTTTTAGTCCATCCCACATTCAAATGACTAAATGTCTGCTGGTCTATTTTGCCAGAGCAGTACTAAAAGACAGTAATATAAATGTGAAAAAAACATGGCCCCTGCTTTTGGTGACCTTCCAGAGTCCAATGGAGCCTTTTCTTTGACATGCACCATGCTTTAAAATGTTACAGAATGTGCTAATTGTATCTGGGCTTCCCTGCAGTTCCTCTGTTTCTCTGTTCCCTGCTCCCATGATATTCAGGTGTTACTTCAGGGTTCAATTTACCCAAGCGGATCCTGGCTGCCAAAACTGGGGCAAGTGAAGTCATTGTATGTTCTTTGTATGCGCAGAAAGAACCCAGGGTTTTAATAGTCTTTCTCCACCCACCTTCAACTTGGTTTCCCTCAGGACAATAACATCAGCTTTAAAGCCAAAGACAATTATGACAATGTTATTATTTCACATGGGGAAAATTGATGTTGCCAGGCTGAAGAGGTGCCAGACTTCTGAAACTCACACAGAAATCACTCTTGGAGGAAGGGAAGACAAGTTTCAGAAACGTTTTATGGGAAAGAAACAATCAAGGTCTTTGTTTGCTCAGACTGCTTGGTCATTTGGGTTCAGAATAGGCTTCACCGAATCTCATCCATAAGATCTCTCCTGCCACACACTGCCATCCTCGCACCTGGCTCAGAGCCTCCACAAATGCCACACCATCGCAAGACTGACACCATGCACTGCCTACAGTAACAGAGATTGCAACAGAGGATAAAAATGAAGGAGGGTCTGAGGGAACCTACCTTTCTGATGTGAAGTCTTCACAGATTTCTAATTTTGCTAAGAGATTTCAGCTGGCCAGATCATCCTCCCCACAGTCATTGCCATCTCATAATTTTCTGTCCCTTCACCTTACTTTTTTTCTCGCTATCTAAAACTCTAATAGTGATTTGACTATTTATCTATGTGTAGTTTTTGTCTCAATGAAAAATAAGGCTGTTACTTTGGTTTATTACTGTATCTGTAATGTTAGAATGGTGTCCAACATACAGCCTGTTCTAAATACCTATTTGTTCAATGATTGAATCTGATATGTTGTCATGACCAGACAATACTTCTGTGTTCATTTTATTTAGCGCCACCTTCTCCAGCTCCTTCATCATCACAATCATGACCTTTACCATCATCACTATGTCAGTGGTGGGTCACAATTCCCATGCTGCCCTTCTACCTTCACGTCCCCAGTACTCTCAGCTCTTACTCCTGTTCTAGGTGAAGTACCCAGGGAAGATGAACACTCCCAGCCCACAGGTGAGGGTGCTGAACTACAGAGCAGTGAATTAACTCATTTGGGGTCACAGTCTGGGCCACTGTCCTGTGTGTTCCTCTCTTGGCAAGGGTGATTTGTAAATGGCTTCTGAAGCAAAGTCCTTTTCTTCTTTGTTCTCTTATAGTACTTCACACAGAGCCTGGTGCATGGGTGGGGGAGGCATTTACTGAAGGACCAAATGGCACCAGAGTCCTCCATGATATTGCCTCTAGCTTCCTCCTATCTTTGCACTCATGCATCCCAGTACCCATCTTGGCCATTCTTGCCACTGCACATTACCTTTTAGCATTCATCTGTCTGCCCCAAGCGTCCTTTCTTGCACCCCTCTGTTGTGGCCCAATCTGCTTATTTAATGAAAGCTTTTCAAGCTCTCCCTGCTTAAATTGATCACTGTTCCCTTGGATGATAATCATACCCTATAACATTCCTGTTGCTACTTCTTTGGAAAATTAGTTAAGTGTGACAGACTTTAAGCCCCTAGAAGGCAGCAGGCATATCAATAGTGCTCATCACTCTATCCTGCCTCAGCACCTAGCAGTGACTGCTAAAAACAGGTAGCATTTGCTGAGCACTTACTATCTGCCAGACACTAGGTTTGCTGATGTATATAGATTATCTAATTTAATTCTCATAATAACCCCATGAAGTGTCATTACTGTCCACATTTTATGAATGAGAAAGCAAGGTTTAGAGTTGTGACATAAGAAATCAAAGCCACCTTTTAGTAGTATAAGTAAACAGGGAACACATTCGAACACTTTTGCCATGTGTGAATCTGCTCTTGAATAACTACCACCTCTCCAGGATTTTTTAAAAATGCTTAGTCAATGTGGATTAAATAATGCAAAAATTACATGGAATGATTTCTGATCTTCAAGTTGTTGTGCTTTATGCCTGATCTCACTTGGGACGGATATCTTCCACCCACCTCACTGAGTGATGTACATTACTCAAATAGAGGTCCCCTTCATATCTAAGACCTCCTTCTTCTTTTGTATTAAAAAAACTGGGGCTCTTGGGTGGCTCAGTCAGTTAAGCAAATGATTCTTGGTTTCAGCTCAGGTCATGATCTCATGGTTCATAAGTCTGAGTCCTGCCTGGGGCTCTGTGCTAACAATGCAGAGCCTGCTTGGGATTCTCTCCTGCCCTCTCTCTCTATCCCTCCCCTGCTCACTCTCTTCCTCTCTCTCTCAAAAATAAACAAATACACTTAAAAATAAATAAAAATAAAGGAAACTGGCTTCTATATTCTTAACAGCTCTTTCTGTATCTGCTCTGGTGGGAAGGTATGGTCAATGGTATTCTCCACAAGGTTATATGATTAAGTTGGCTTTCTTCTCTAAATGCATTTCCTGTCTTACAAAGGTTTTCCAGTGGCAAATCTCAATTGCAAGGATTGGGTGCTATTTTCTGACCCCTCCCCATTCTTCCCTTGTATGAATATAATCTAAGAAGGTGGTATTACCCATATAGGATGTCTCCTCCAACATACTTAACCAAGTCGTGAGGACTCTGGCCTGTTTTCTTAGAGTCTAGCCTAAGAAAAGTGGCTTCTTACTAACCTCTCCAAAGCTATAATTATAATAAGGATTTCCTTGTGTTCATGGCACTGTTTCTAAACTTGCAGAATAAAATAGATGCACACACTGATAATTATTTTCCCTTGACTCCTAGAAGAATCAAGAAGGCATCAGAACTTAGAATGAAGATAAAGAATATACCTGCTTTGTTTGTTTTCTTTCTTCCAAATGTGGCCCTTGTTAAAATGCAGGGAGTGTAAGGACAGTCCCACAGCTCTCAAATATCCCTATAGTTGTGCCAACCTATTTAAAGGAGGGTTGGGATCTCTGAGATTCTGTAGTCTAATCAGCCACCAATGATGAGTGGATAAATAAATCAACAAAACTGTAATGTGTTAAGATTCTTTATCCCCATTTTTACAGAAAAGACTACTATGGCTCTGAAAAAGTTAGTTATGTGCACTCTGCTCTAAAGCCTAGTGGTTTGATGCATAGATTTTAGAATCCAGAGTCATGAGTCTGCCACTTACCATTTATGTGACCTTGGGTATGAAACCTCTCAAAACTTTGATCTTCTTATCTGCAAAATGGTGACAACAATGGCACCTATTTGTAGGAACAGAATTAGAAAAATAAGAGGCCATTTTGTTGTGTTCAGCTATATCTCTAGTGCCTAAGATGATGTTTGACAGGTAGAACACACTTAGAATGTATCTGTGCAATGGAGAGCAGTGACCAGCACAGTGTATGCAATATAGTCAATTTTCAATAGATGTTAGCTATTCTTCTTCTTATTACAATCCAGGTGAATGGCAGAAACAGGATGCAAAACCTTCATTGGCCCTGAGAGCAAACACGGGAGGTTTTTCCTTAGCGTTGCCCTTTCCCTCTCTCTCCTTCTTTATCTCCTTCTACCACCCATGAGGAACTTCATTCTTCAACCATTGAAGTGACTTTCCAAACAGACCCCCTCACTTAATTCTTTCTCTACCCAATCACATAAAATAAACTCAATCAAAAACCTTGAAGCTTTCCAATCGTCTATATGAAAACGCAGGTTCTGTCACCTAAGTCTCAAAGTCCCGCTTTTTTTCTAGAACCACTGGCACATGTCCACTCCCTCTCCGAAGGCTTTTATTACAAACTGTATCCACTCTGAGCTCCACAGTGCTTCCTCTGCCTTCTCCCCATCATTCCTTCCACTGTCCTGTCCTTACCTTTTTCTCAGTCAGACCAAACTCCGATCACTCTTTAAGCCTCGGATGGACAAAACATTCTCTGACCATCCTACCCACAGCTATCATGTTCTTTTGAATTTGACATTTCAACCTATGCCACTCCTGTGGACTTTACTTTAAAACATATTTGTCGTCAAATTTTCCTGTGCTAATTGTATTCACGATTCTCAAACAAGGGTGACTTCCTATTCCTTGAATGGGCATATGCCAGTTTTAGCTGTAATATAATGGTTAAGCAAGCAATTCTGTGAACATCTATTTCCTCATCTATAAAATGGGAATAGTAGTACATACATTTCTGGATTTCTGTGAAAGTTACAACAGCAGTTATAATGTGTTCCTTCCACCAAGTACCTTGCACATAAAATGTAGTAACTACCATTGGTAAATGTTATTTGTTTGCTAAATCGGAGTAAAGATGAGCAGAGTATGTCCTAAGAATACCAAGGAATGTTGGTAAATGTCTTCCAATTTATAAAACCAGCCCCTTGTTCTCTCTCTTGTCTTTGGTAGAGCCTACTTTCCTATATATCAGGTGCCCCTAAATTAATGCTGACTCCAGGTTTAGGTGAAAAATGTAAAACCCATCATGACTTCCTTTGTTAATAAAATTCTTTCACCCCACTCCCCAGCTCTGCCTTCTTACTTCTGTTCTATTCACCCACGCAAGGACCAGTATGTGTAGGAAGCAGACCAAATAGGGCTCTGGGGTTGGAAAACCCACAGACACTTTACGTCACCTCACTTTCTGCAGGAGGGCTTCCCAGAAGGCCTGTCTAGGTTGCCTCTTTATTTATTTATTTATTTATTTGGTTCTGCCTGTTTTGATGAGATTAGTTTTTATGCTAAGCCTGGAAGCAGAAGGGCCAGGATAATGTCAGGAGGGGCTGGCCCTTATGCAATTTCCTATTGTTGACTAGCAGTGGAACAGAGAAATCTTCCTGGCGGTTTTATGAGATTGAGATTTCTTACTCCCAAAGGTCAAGGAGGAAGAGTCACAGGGGTGGGAAAGAGATTCTAATGAAGTTCCACTTTTGAAAGGGATCACGGTGTCGCAGGCCTGGTGCCATGCTTCCTGGAGCTCCTCTGTGCTGGAAGATAGATGGAAAGTTGTGGGCCCTGCACACCTGAGAGTGTACATACTGGATGGCTGCTTGAGCAAAACACTGGCTTGGGCCATTAACCCTTCAAGAGTCTTACACTCTTGCCAACTATGGTCGACAATTAACATCTTAACAACAATCCTTTCACATGAACCAGGGCTTGACAACTCTAAACCTCCTGTTTGGGGGGGGGGGAGGGGCGGAATGTCCTCAAGTCATAGCAAAGCATAATTATGTTATATTAATACTAGTGGGCACCAGAGTGTTGGCTTGCAGGATTTAAGGTTTGCATCAGGCTTTGGCTGCTTTCTTCTCATAGAGAAACAAACCTTTGGGACAGCCACAGTCCTAAGCTCCTGAAATCATCTGTATGAAAACCCCTTGAAGTCTAAGACACGTGTTTAAAATGTAGTTTTTCAAAGCATAAGAGACTCTTAAAAACTGAGAACAAACTGAGGGTTGATGGGGGGTGGGAGGGAAGGGAGGGTGGGTGATGGGTATTGAGGAGGGCACCTTTTGGGATGAGCACTGGGTGTTGTATGGAAACCAGTTTGACAATAAATTTCATATATTGGAAAAAGAAGTCATATAGTAGAATCTGATTTGACAGACTCCCCAAAACTTAAAGTTTCAGGGTAACTGAGTTACCCCAGGCTGCTGAGGACTCAGTTTTCATGACCTTCCAGTTTATGAAACTATGGCTTTGTTTTTCTCCGTTATTCATTGTCTGGAGGAAATTGACTCCCAGTTTTAATATGATCTGGAAGAATACACACATTGTAAAAATTGTATCACTTTTGCATTCATTCTTTAACTCATATACCTATCGAGCACTTTCTGTGTGCCAAGAACGATACTAGATGCCTGGCTATAAAGAAGAATAAGGCATGGTCCTTGAATTCAAGGAACTTCTAATCTCTTAAGAAAACATATATGTGTAATAAGGTGTTAGAGGAGCTGTGAAAGAGGTCCACAAGGATAAAATACAACCAGAAAGGAGAGAGCAATCAATTCTGCCTGGAGAGCATGGCAGCCATCAGAAATACCTTCACACGGTGAAAGATGTGTAGGCGTTCATCAACCAGACAAGTTGGATGAAAGGTAGCATTCTCCAATGGGGGCAAAGACATAAATTCTAAGATAGCAGGACAGTTTCTGGGAACTGAAGGTAGTTCAGCATAGCTGGAAGAGAGGACAATGGGTAGAGGATGAGGACAGACCCATAAATGATCCCTGCGAGACAAGAAGGGGCCAGATTACAGATATCCATGCTAAGAAATGTGAGTTTTTTAAATTGAATATATTTGACATAAAATGTTACATTAGTTTTAGGTATACAACATTGTAAATCAGTAACTCTATACATTATGCCATACTCACCACAAATTCAGCTACCATCTGTTACCATACAATGCTAATACAATGCCATTGACTGTACTCCCTATGCTGTACCTTTATTCCTGTGATTTATACAAGCATTTTGAAATTTATCTTCCAGGATTGCTTTCTCAAATTGTGGACCTCAGGATTTCTTCAATAGAATCACCCAACTGAATCAGAATTTCTAGAGGTAGGACTTCATACTAGATATTTTTAGAAATATCCCACATGACCCGTACACCAAGTTTGGAACCTACTGTTTTATAATGTGGAGCCTGTGGAGGATTTTGTGCAGAGGGGAGGAATAATGAGAAAGACCGTGCATCAGGATGGATGATGATGAGTTGGACTGAATTTGGAGGCAAAGAGAGCCCAAGAGGCTGCTTAGCAGGCTACAGCAATTTTCCAGGTGAGAGATGGTAAGGGATTCAGCTAATAAGGATGGGGGATAGATTGGAAATTGTGCTAAGAAGGTAGGCTTAATAGGCAGAGTCCAACTGGAAAGAGAGAAGTCTCTGAGAAGGTATTGCAGTCAGGTGAAAAGCTTAGTATTTGTTGAAAATCTTAGCCACTTTTCTGCAGTCATTTCTATTTTGTAGGACAAAGAATAGAAATGTTCTTTCATCATAACTTTCTTTGTAAAGGTAGACACCCTTATTCATTCTTGTGCATGCACATTCATGTGCATGTAAAGCCACCGTAGTTTGAGAACAATTGCAGGCAATATTATGAACGGTATTGAAAGGAAGTCTCTTCTCAGACATAATTCTGAATCACAATTCTAAGAGTGATGTGGTTGAAATGTTGTCACAATCTGCTTGGGCTGCCCTAACAAAATGCCAGATCTGGTGTCTTAAACAATAGAAATTTATTTTCTCACAGTTCTGAAATTTAGAAGTTCATGATCAAAGTACCAGAAAAAATCAGTTTTTGGTGAAAGCTCTCCCTTTGATTGCAGATGGCCACCTTCTCACTGTGTGCTTGTATGGCTTTTTCTTGGTGTGTGCTCAGAACGAGAGAGAGAGATAGAGAGAGACAAAGAGACGAAAGAGAGAGCACATGATTTCTCTTGTGTGTCCTCTTACAAGAACACTAATCCTGTTGGGATCAGGGCCCCACCCTTATGACCTCACTTAACCTTAATTACTTCCTTACAGGCCCCATGTCCAAATATAGTCACACTGTGGGTAAGGCTTCAACATAAGAATTTGGGGGAGATACAAACATTCAGTCTACAACATTCTACCCCTGGTTCTTCTCTATTGCAAAATATATTCATTTCATCACAATAGGCCCAAATGTCCTAATTTATTCCATTATCAACTCTAATGTCTAGGGTCCAAAGTCTCATCTAAATGTCTTCTAAGTCAGGTATTGGTGAGACTTGAGATATGATTTATCCTGAGGCAAAATTCCTTTCCAGCTGTGAACTGTGAAATGTGACAAATTATGTGTTTCTAAAATAGAATGGTGGAACAGACTAATGGGATAGACGCTCCAATTTCAAAAGGGAGAAATTCCAAAAGGGAGACATTCCCATTCCAAAAGGGAGAAATTAAAAAGGAGGAGCACATTCTAAGTAATTCCCAAAACCAGCAAGACAAAAAACTCTAACAGACTTTAAACCTTACTACTAATCCTCTTTGGTTTAATCCCCCACCTTTCAGGTCCACCAGGGCATTGATCCTGTCCCTAAGGCTCTGCAGGCCATTCCTGTCCCCCAAGTTTTCTGGTGTAGGCTGTTTGGCCCTTTGAAACAAAGGAGGTGGCCCCACCTTTTGAAATCCAGGGAATAACCCTGAGGATCTCTAACCACTTTAAGTCTTTCTTCCCTTTTCTTGAAGAGTAGTACACATTCATAGCTGAATAGCTTTATTGTTCCATTACGTAGAATACAAAAAATTCAACAGACTTCCTTAATTTTGTCCAGTCTCCATCTGTGTTTAAATCTCTTCTGCACTCATTACTAGCTGTGTTGTGTTAGCAACTCATGCTTAGTTTCTGATTTGCAAAATGTGCATTTATACCTATTTCATAGGGCTACTCATTTACCTGTCAGCTCACTGATTCAACAAATACTTATTAATGTTTCATTTCATAAGTAAGATGGTAGAGAAAAAAAAGAGTGTCCCTACTCTCATGAGAATTCATATGGAGGGATACAGACAATGAAACAAGTAAACATACAGGAACAAATGCTAAAGAGAAAAATAAAAGCAAAGTAAAAGATACAAAGAGTTATAGGGGAAAGGAGTCGTACCTTTTATTTTATTTTATTTTATTTTATTTTATTTTATTTTTTAATGTTTCATGTTTTTATTTAAATTTACTTACTTAACATATAGTGTAATATTAGTTTCAGGAGTAGAATTTAGTGACTCATCACTTACATGCAACACCCAGTGCTTATCACAACAAGTGCCCTCCATAATATGCATCACCCACTTAACCCATCCCTCTGCCTACCTCCCCTCCAGGAACCCTCCCAGTTTGTTCTCTAGAGTTATGAGTCTGTTTTATGGTTCACCCCTCTCTTTTTGCCCCTCTGTGTTCACCTGTTCTGTTTCTTAAATTCCTCATATCAATGAAATCATTTGGGATTTGATTTCATATGACTGACTTTCTCTGACTGACTTATTTTGCTTCACATAGTACACTCTAGCTCCATCCACATAAGTGTAAATGGCAAGATTTTATTCTTTTTGATGGGTGGGTAATATTCCAGTGTGTGTGTGTGTGTGTGTGTGTGTGTGTGTGTGTCTATACCACATCTTCTTTATCCATTCATCAGTCAATGGAAATTTGTGCTCTTTCCATACTTTGGCTATTGTTGATAGTGCTGCTATAAACAGCAAGGTGCATGTGCCCCTTCAAATCAGCACTCCTGTATCCTTTGAATAAATACCTAGTAGTGTAATTTCTGGGTCATAAGATAGTTCTATTTTTAGGTTTGAGGAATCTCCATACTGTTTTCCAGAGTGGCTGCACCAATTTGCATTCTCACCAACAGTAAGAGGGTTCCTCTTTCTCTACATCCTCGCCAACATCTGTTGTTACCTATGTTGTTAATTTTAGCCATTCTGACATGTATGAAGTAGTATCTCATCATAGTCTTGATTTGTATTTCTCTGATGATGAGTGATGTTGAGTACATTTTCATGTATCTGTTAGCCATTTGCATGTCTTCTCTGGAAAAATGTCTGTTCATATCTTCTGTCCATTTCTTAAATGGGTTATCTGTTTTTTGGGGTGTCAAGTTTGATAAGTTTTCTGTAGATTTTGGATACTAGCCCTTTATCAGATATGTCATTTGCAAAAATCTTTTCCCATTCCATAGGTTGTCTTTTAGTTTTGTTGACTGTTTTCTTTGGAGTGGTATCTTTTAGAAGATGTGGTCAGATAAGCCTCTCTCAGAATGTGACATTTGTACAGAGATATAAATGAAGTATGGTAGTGAGTGACACAGCCAAATGTTTGGGGAATTAGTATCCCAGAGAAATCAGTGAAAGCAAGAAAGCATGGAGATAGGATAAGTCTCAACGTGTTGAAGGACCAGTAGGGAGTCCAGTGGCTGCTGTGGCTCCATCAAGAAGCAGATAGAGAGAAAAAAAAAAGGAGCAACAGAGAGAATTGTTCCCTCTACTTGGGCAGGTACCTATCCATTAGATATCTAGGAAAGGAACCTTCTAGGCAGAGGGAATAGTGAGTGTGAAAGTTCTAAGGTGAGAGGGTGCTACCATGTTTGAGGAGCAGCAAGAGGACCAGAGTAGCTGGCATGAATCCACCAAGTTATAAACTGGAAGGAGATGAGATCGGGGGAAAAGAGAGCCAGGTCATAAAGGACATCTGAGACTATGAAATGAACTGTGTGTTTAATTCTGAAAAGGGAAGTGTCATTGGAGTTCCCTAGGCAGAAGAATGACACAATCAGAATTACAGTGTGATGGAATCATTCTGGCTTTGAAATGGACAATATACTCTAGGAGGCAAGTATAAAAACCAAGAGGTCAGTAAGCAGAGTAAGGCAATAACTGAAGCAAGAGATGATGATGGCTTGATCAAGGTCCTGCAGAGGAGGTGGTAAGGGTGAGAAGACTTCAGGTTCTAGAAACATTTTTCAAATGGAACTGATAGGCTTCACTGCTGCATTGGATGAGAGGTGACCACCTCCAGCACATACAACCTCTAGTTACAGAGAAATACTCTTCCCCTAGTGGACTGTGTCATAGAAGCTTGTAAATGTCTTCATTTGGCAAGGAAATGGTGAGGGGAGACCTGAGAAAAGGTTCTGGATTCTCCAACCAGGGGGTCCATCACTAGGAATGTTTGCGGAGTCATCATGGAGCAAAAGAACAGGAGACTCCCACCTTCAGAGGAAACACAATGGCTCTCACCACATGACTGTCTCTCATGTCCCTATCCTTCTCTTGGCCTTAAGGCAGACCTAATCTTATCCAGAAAAATTATAAAGACTTCCTAGCTTCTTACACTGTAAGAAAAGGGACAGAGGTCTTTCCTGATTGTACAAAGTGTAGTAAAATGGTGCTTCTGTAGTAAAGGTTCTAGACCAGGAGTCCACAGGAAGACATTTCTTGGGCAGTTGTATCAACAGCCATAACTTCAAGCTATGCAGAAGGAAGAGTTCCCTTTTATGAGATGGTATTTTGTTCACTGTTCTTTTACCCATCTGTGTCTTCTTGTTAGGCCCCAGGCTTCAGTTTTCCTGGGAGAATTACCTGGGAGGTAGGTCAGGTCCCACAAAACAGGGAGAAGCAAGGGTGAGTAATTCATATACAGGCTGTTTGTTCCAGGTTGTAGCAGGTCTTCTTCCAGGCTGGGCTTTGCTGAGGAGTATACCATATCTCTGGTGCCTCTCCATGCTTCTCTCCCAGCATGACAGCAGCAGGATCTAAGGCACAGAGGCAAGACCATATCCTCCCCAGAGTGGCTTTTCTTTTCCCTGCGTATTTAGAGCACTGCACCAGATTTTATTATTATTCCACATATCGGCAATGATATTAATTTTTAAAGATTGTTGTCATTATATACACAATAAAATAGCATGAACTCAGAGAATAGTTTTTTTTATATATAACTAATGATTCAGAAGTACCACAAAACTTCCTTTTTTATTGAGCAGTAATAGCTAATGTTTCTAGAGGGTTTCTTTTTCCTGACAATAGAAACAAGATTTAAAAGGGCAACCATTGTAACATAAATGCTTTCTAGATTAAAATGCCATTTGTTGCTAAGCAAATAAGGTGTCCTTACAGACCTACATTTTGTTGAGCTATGAGAGTATTTAGACTTTTATCACCATATTAATTAGGATTGGGGAATTTAGAGTAATTTAGTAAAATAGTAGGTCCTCTTTGGGACTAGATATGAAATGATTAGGAAAATAAGCCGAGTATCTAGTATGGTAAGAGGAAGAAAGTATGGAACTGCCCAAGTGGTGACTGTAAGCATAAATGAATGAAGGACAAACAGTCTGTGACAAATGTATGGAGGCCACATACCCATCCTGAGACAGTCAAGTTCCATCTCTTGGATCAAACTAACTGTTATTTCTCCAGCTCCAAGCAGGGTCCCTGTTTCAGATTCAGACCTCAATAAATATTTGTAGATTAAATGAATAAGGGTCAATTTGGCACTATCAGTGTGCATGGAATAACTGCCTGACTCAGATCCAGGATGAAAAAGTATCTTCTTGTGATTTTGATTTTGACTGCTGTCTGGGACAAGAATGGAGGTTTATGTTAGTAGTAGGAAATGAGGCTTGAAAGATCTCTCACTAATCAGGACCATGTCATAAGAAAACCAGATCAAATTACATTTTTTAGAGCAATATCACAGCGGAGTAGTGATGTAAGTCATTTATCTAACATCTAGTTTCTTAGACACAGACCAGTCCCTATGGACTATATACAGACTGATTCCCGCCCCCCCCCCCCAATTTCCAGCCTATAAACGTATACTTTTGATCAAAAGTGGGCCCAGGAAAAGATGTGTGGGTGATTTAGTGAGAGCTCATGCTTACTTCTAGAGAATATATCAAAGCAATCATCCTGCTGGTTATTAAACAAAGTAAAACTAATATCTTGTTGTTGTTGAACCATGTGCAAAAAGCAAGGTGTTGAATCACTCTTCCTAAGCTGAATATATTTATCTCTTCCCGTTCAGCTATAGAAATTGGCCATCGAGGGACTTCACCAGTTTGGCCTCATTACTTGGTCCCACAAGACTGGAGACTTCTTTTTCTTTTTTTTTTTTTTATTTCAAAGCTTGTTTGTTTGTTTGTTTGTTTAAATTTAAATCCAAGTTAGTTAATATGTAGTGTGATAATGAATTCAGGAATAGAACTTAGTGTTTCATCACTTACATATTACACCCAGTGCTCATCCCAACAAGTGTTCTCCTTAATGCCCCCCCCCCACCCCCAGTTTGCCATTTCTACACCCAACATCCAGCCAGCAATCCTCAGTTTGTTCTCTGTATTTAAGAGTCTCTTATGGTTTGTCTCCATCTCTGTTTTTATATTATTTTTGCTTCCCTTACCTTATGTTCATCTGTTTTGTTTCTTAAATTCCACATATGAATGAAATCGTATATTTGTCTTTCTCTGACTGACTTATTTTGCTTAGCGTATGAAAGGAGCCTCTAGTTCCATACATGTTGTTACAAATGGCAAGATTTCATTCTCTTACATCACCAAATAATATTCCAGTGTGTGTGTGTGTGTGTGTGTGTGTGTGTGTGTGTGTGTACACTGCATCTTCTTTATCCATTCATCAGTTGATGGACATTTGGGCTCTTTCCATACCTTGGCTATTGTCAATAGTGCTGCTATAAACATTGGGGTGCATGTGCCCCTTCGAATCAGCACTCCTGTATTCTTTGGATAAATCTCTAGGAGTGCAATTGCTGGGTCGTAGGGTAGTCATATTTTTAGTTTTCTGAGGAAACTCCATACTGTTTTCTGGAGTAGCTGCACCAGTTTGAATTCCCTCCAGCAGTGCAAAAGGGTCCCTAGACTGGAGACCTCTTTTTTACCTCCTTTCAGGGAAGTTCCACAAGAACTAGAGAGTGATTGGGAAGTGTTTTGTTTAGGCAAAATACACCTCCAATTTGCATTTCTGTCTTCAGTCTTTATAGTATTGGTTGAGGAAGAACATTAAAGATCTCATAGTCACTCCTAAATCTCTATTTATTGGATTTTAAATTTGCTGCCTGGAATTGAATACTTTATAGGATAAGAATTCCAAACCTGACAGAAAAGGATAATTTGATATTGCTTCTGAGTCAGTGGGAAAATATCCTTGAGATAACAATTTATATACTCAACCAGAGTTAAAAAACCTGGTTAAAACAAAACCCCAGGTTAAAAAAATAAAAAATAAAAACAGGGTGTCCTCACTGGAGAGAAAAATGTACACTACTGTCTTTTTTCCACATTCTTTTTTCATGTCTGAATTTTTGTCAGATAGAAATTTTAGCCATTGTCCTGCCTTTATGGTCTATAATTGCTAATGCATTCTTATGATATAGCCAAATTCATCCTTACACTCTCCCCTTTAGCAGCTCCCATCACCTATGGGACAAAATTCTAATACCTTGATCTTTAGCTTGATCCAGAATCGGCCCCATTGTCATCATTATCTCTATTTCTAGCACCATCATAAAAATGTAATGTGTAATTAACATGTGGCAAGCACTAGGCTGGGTGTTTTATCTACTCATCTCATTTTATCCATGCTAAACCCTATGAAGAAGTGTTTTTACTATCCTTATTTTAGAGACAACAAAACTGAGCCTTAAGCTAAATAACTTGTGCAAGGTCATGAAGTCAGTAATCAAACTGGCATTCAAAGTTCATATAGCACCAACCCCTTCCCATAAACTCACTTCCCCATTGTCCTCTGACTTGGTCACAGCATTTCCCACATCTATGCTTTTTCTATTATGCTTTATGACCTAGAGTGCTTGCCACTTTCTTTTGCTGATCTAAATCTTGACTATTTATAAATATGATTTTTTAGTGTTTCAAATAATTTTGTTTCCCATTACTGAACTACACTAATATTACTCCTTAGTTTCCATCCTATGGTATCTCCAGGGATGACATTATTAACCTTTCTCTACCTCTGGTCCCATTGAACACCCAAGTCCAATAAATGAACCACATCATGCCCTTCAAGTCAGTTAAATTTTATTTTCTTCAAGGTATTTCTATCACTGCAGCCCAAGCTCTCTTCTCTTGCCTTTGCAGTCATCAGACTTACTATCTTGTTACTATTTAGTAGGATCTGTTAATATTAAAACACATGTCATAAGTTATTTAACATGAAGGCAGAATTCTTATTGATGATACTCATTATATCTGGGTCATTACATCAGTTGTTGGCACATAAAATAAGCTCAGTATATGTTTATTGATTGAATGAGTGACTGTAAACCAACAGGGTCAATGGAAGATTGTGTAAGCAAGTCATAGTTGTACCCTGGCACCACTGTGGCTTGCACTGATATTATTATGCAAAGCAGCAATATGATACAGTAAAATAAGCACAGTCATTGATGTCTAAAAGATTAAGTTCAAACTCTACCATTACCTAGCTGTGAAATCTTAGATGGGTTAAGTCTCAATCACTTTGTCTCTAAACTAGAACTAATATGCTGCAAGGTTGGTTAAAATATATATATATATTACACACATGCACATACATACATATATATAAAATATAACTATATAGTTATATATATAACTATATAGTAATATATATAACTATATAGTAATATATATAACTATATATATATAACTATATGTATATATAGTAGTAACATATGCAAAGTGCTTGGTCTAGAGTAGTCACTCAGTAAATGATAGCCATTCTATTGGAATTAAAGGTCAATAAAAAGTAACTATACATCCTGGAATAATAGTGGCAGTAAGTGTAATTTTTCATTTCTTCCTCAATCCCTCTGTTAAATTAGCAGAATAGCTTTTAAAAAGAAACTAAAGACCTATGGACATCTATAGCAAAATTAGGTGATTTGGCTGTTTACATGAGCCCTAAATATAAATGAATGGGGACAAATCACTGACAAGACTGATAGGATATCAGTATCTGTGAAGGAGGAAGAAGAAGGAAGAAAATTAAGTTTATTATGGCCCTGAGGATATAAGTACCTCAAAATCTTCAATAGGGACTCATTGGCGAATATGATTAACCAGTACAAGAAATAGCAAAAACTGGGAGAATTTTCTGAAAAACATAAGTTATGGGTGAATGAAAAGGAGTTGAAATACAGTAAGATCTGAAGGTACTAGGACACTCTGGATCCTATGTATTTTTTAGTGGTCAGTTTAATTCAACTTCTCATCTGAAAAGATTGACAAAATTCAGAAAAGTAGCAAGACACAAATAACTAATATCAGGAATGAAAAAAGGAATAGCACTGCAGTTTCTATGAACACTAAAAGCTAAGAATGGGATAGTAAAACTATTATATGTCCATCAACTGAAAAACTTGGATGGGATGGACAAATTGCTTGGAAGATACAAATGACCAAAGAATTAATTCAAGAAGAATTAACTAACCTGGATAGTCTTATATCTAATAAGGAAATTAAATTCATAGTTAAAATCCTTTCCAAAAAGAAAACTTTAGGCCTACATGGCTTTGTTAGAATTTCTAAAAAAAAAATGGTTAAGGGAAGAAATAATTCAAATTCTACACAAACTCTCACAGAGAATAGAAGAGGGAAGAGCACCTCCAAATTCATTTTATGAAATTACAGTTACCCTCATACCAAGCCAGACCAAGAAATCAAAGGAATAGAAAGCTGCAGGGCAATATACGTAATAAATATTGATGCAGAAACACTCACTAAAATATTTACAAATCAAACAATATGAAAAATGATAATATATCATGCCAAATATGATTTACTGAGGAATGCAGGGTTAGGTCGGCATTCAAAAAGCAATCAGTATAACTCACTATATCAATAAATTAAAGACAAAACCATATTATCATCTCTATAGTTGGAGCAAAGCACTAAAAAAAAATCAGCCGCCAGTAGTGATAAATACTATCAGCAACATAAAATAGAAGGTAAATTCCTTAAAATGATAAGGTACTCCTTTAAAAACCTATAGTTAACATCATACTTAATTATAAAAGATTGAATATTTTCTTCCTAAAATTATAAACAGATCAAAGATGTCCACTGTAACCACTCTTATTCAACACTGTATTGGAGACACAATAACAATAATATGAGTTACCTAAGAAAGGAAGAGGAAACACATACATACTTATATTAAAGAAATGGAAAGATAAACTGTAAAAAATTAAGAAAATTTTTGACCAATAGTGAAAATCAGGGCCATGGATAGAAGCTAGACTTCTTCGAAGTACTTTATTTGTAGATTTTATAGACATTTTACTTAATTATAAAACAAAATTTTATCTTTAAAAAACCATTCCTAAAAATCAAAAGTAAAATGAACATCTAACATGACTGTGTTTAAAGCTGGTGGAATAATCAACCAGAAAGAAAGTGTTCAAAGTCATTTGAAAACATGTTTGACTGTGTATCTCTGGTGGAGGATAAATGAATGCTCCAAACCCCCAATATTTAATATCATCTCAGCAATAACATTGGCGGTGTTATCCCAAGGAAGTTTTTGTGTGTCTTAAGGAATAAATCCAAAGAGTGTTTATGTTGATGTCTTTGAGGACTGAGACTTTAGTGATTTTGATATTAAGTAAAAACATCAGGTTAAGTACAACTCTGTAGTTCTAAATTTGGATTGGAAGAATTAGTACAATCTCATTATATGGTGTATCTTAAAAATCATAGTTTTTTATTTTAGTTCTGTCAAATAAAATGACTAGAAATCATGACCAACTCAGCAGTAATAAGCACCACAAGTGCCCAGATTGTAATTCCTAAGTATCATTTCCATCAAAAGGACAAGGATCTTTGAAGATGTGAATCTTTCTAGGACCATGGAAGAAAGTGTTCAAAAGATCCTGAAATATTTTATCATACAGAAAGCAAGGGAGATATCAGAGTCAATTAGCATCATTACAAAAGAATATAGGACCCAATATGATTAAGTTCCTACTGACCAAAGGAGAAATGTGTCCATCAGTAAGAATAATAACTGCAATAGACTAAATGACATTCAATTTGTTGGCATTCATGAATTCATACTGATAGTATTAATGAAATGACAATGATAAAAAACAATAAAATCATTGTTGATTTATTTCAAGGTGGTGAAGGACTATCCATTATTTTGAAAACTAGTAATTAAATAATCAAGATTTATATTGTCTTTCCTCAAAATTTATACCTCAGGATGACAAAATAGCAAATGAGAAAAATTTTCTTTTTTGACATTTTCAGCTAAAAATAAAGAAGGAATAATAGAATTACAAATCACCAATTTACAACCCCTTTTGAATTAATGGTTCCAGATATGGATTATCAGTGGCATCTACCATAACAAAAAGAGATAAGTAAACGTAATGTGCTTCCTAATGGAAGTTCACTTGTAAAGCAGACTCACAGCCTCAAAAATGGCAAAACCAAACCTGAATCTGATCAACCCTCTAGGTTTAACTACCAATTAATAAGAACTTAGCACTATAGTAGAGTGATTGTTTCACTAGGTTTAGTGATCAGTTTAATTCAACTTCTAGTCTGAATGTGTCAGTCATTTCCATGCAATTAGAGGATAAATAGAGAAACCATAGATCTTCCTGTCTTCAAGATTTCCAAGATGTGAGCATGAGTGTGTGGGATCAGATAATGGGATCCTTTGTTGCACATCCTTTCTACTTTGTTGCACAGTGGAAAAAGATGGACTGATAATATAGACTTTTTATTCTTATTCTCAAAACCATCACTTTCCATGGAATTTTTATTTTACACCTGAAATAATCAGTTTTTGTAGGGTGTTATTACTTACACTATCTTTTCTGTTGAGAGGAAACATGTTTTCCAAGCACAAGTCCCCAATCTTTCAAGATAAGTCATCCTGCTAGAAAATGAAAATGTAGCTTTAGTATGTCCAAATGTCAACATATAAAATGAATATTTTTCCAACTTTTAGCTACCTATGGGGAGCTACTATGGGCATTTCCACAGACCAGCTGTCCACAGGGATGTGTAGAACAGACAAAGCTTTGAATGGCCCAGACCCTAAGGTCTGATATCACCCTAAGGAGTGATATAAACAAAAACACAAGACAAATACAGTAAAGGAATCTTCCCATTTGTCTGCATTCTTTTCTTTTTTTACTGCATGTGACATACTAGAAACATAATTTGTCTTTCTATTTTTAAAATTTTTAAACATTACTCCTTCAATAATATACTGTGGCTAGAAAAAAATTGAAGCTGAAAGTCCAGTCTGTCTTCTGGGAAGTATTGTTTAAGGCCTCTCTTCACAGAGAATTTTCTAGATTCTGCTCTGCAGTTGAATTCTAAGATTCAGGTAGACTAAAGGGCTGGGAGTATTACCTTGAGTCATCCTCAGTGTGCAGAGTTAGAGGTAGGAGGGGCACACCTGATTTACAGCTCCAGACCAGGGTGGGAGTGAGGCAGTAATGAAATACAGGAGTAGGAAAAAAACTGGTTTAAGGTGGCTATAGTTTTGGTATAAGCAAGGAGTGTCTAAAGATTACAGCCCTGAATATTGTAGCCACCTTTATTGGAAGGTGGGACCACGATGAAAGAAAGCAAGGTGGCCTTTGTTAGGGAGCAGTGGGATCACCCGGACAATTTCACACCAGAAGATGGTATGAGGACTTGGCCAATTTGACCAGATCTTTTGACCTTGTCTTCTTTGCAACCTCCTATTAGACCAAAATTTCCATGGCATTCAGGGCCCTTAATTATCTGATTCTAAGCTACCTTTCCTGTCTTAGTACTGATTTCTTCACACTTTCCACTTATGCACATCACAGTCAAGCCATACACACAAGCCACCTACATTTCCCCATACTTTTGTTTATGTTTCCTCTTTGGGAATGTCCTGCCCAGGAAGCACTCCTGGAATTCATCTTTTCCCTCTGCATTCTCATACTTTTCCCATATCACCTGGTTCCTGAAGGCAAAGGTGAGTCTGCCTGATTTCTTGTGCCCTCCAAGGCCAGGCACATGTCTTGAGTACAACAGACACTCAAGGTAAAGAGAGAAGTTCAGTCGGAATCAGGCTAATTCCATGGGGTTCCAAGAGTTTGAAATCAAATGGGTTTGAATAATTCCTCCCCTTCTATTGTTGCAGTTCCCAATTTTCTTATCTATTAAACATGTTCAGTCCTTTACCTTTTTCTAGGGTCTCTGGTTTTCATGCTGTGGTCACAGAGCTCTAAACAGTCCAAGGAAGTTTCCAGAAGCCAGAAAAGAAGGTGTGATTTGGTAGCCCTTTCATCTTGGTATCAGGGTATCACCCGTACTTCCCCCATATCCAATCCCAAGAAATCATACAGATGCAGAAAATACCTGAATTTTCTCTATTAATTCAGAAAATGGCTGGCAAAACTCTTGTTGAAAATTTATGGATTAATTAAAATAATCATCACCTTTTAAAATAATATCATGTGAAATCTCACTATATGGAAGAGACAAATGTGAACTTTTATATAAGATTTGCTGGATGTTCTTCTGTGGAATTATGAGAGAACTCAGACCTATATTACTAATGAATCTCCAGCTTCTTGTCAATGGACATGAATTAGTAAAGGGAGGATCAAAGAAGCTGTAGGAAAGGGAGAATTCTTTTCCTACCCTTCAGGGCCTTCCAGCTGGGCTAAGAATTCAATTTGCATGAGACATATTAACAGGAGAAAAAAAAAACCCAAAATTTTATTAGGTGCACATGGAGTTCTAGTACTGAAATTGAGGCCTGAAAAAATGATGAAGGGGAGAGTTTTTATAAGTTTTAGACAAAGAGACAATAACTTATTGAAGAATTTACAGAATAAGGAAAACAGGTGTTTGAGAGCTTTAATTAGTAAAGAATTTTAAGTGGAATTCGGGCTGAGGTAGTAGATTAGTAAAAAAGTAACAAGGCTTATTTCTACAGCTATCTAAACTTTAAAGTCCCTGTCTTTGGTGATAAGGATGTCTTTTTAGTTATTATACGGAGAGGGTGTTTTTCATATGGGAGATTTGTTTCCTGCTTAAGGGGGACAGGAGAGGATCTGATTGTCCCTGCACTGGTTGTTTGCCACGTAGCTTCAATTCAAAAAGTCACTAAGCCATTGTGGCACATTTTAGGGCAGCCTGCCCTGGGCCCCTACAAAGCCAACCTGCAAAGAAATGATCAAACAAGGAGGATAAAATCTTTTTAAAAGTATGCATCATTTGGTTGGACGTTAGATCTCTAAAATATGCTTTTGTTTAAGATAAACAATTTCAACTGATAAATTTTAATTTTGCTTAAGTATGGCCTTGTTTTAAGATGTCTTGTGTTCTGAGATGCATCTTAAGTTAATCAGGATGACCAAGAGCCTTGGCTGCACATGTACTGTTGCCTAGCTCCATTTGTAAATAAGAAACAATATAGGTTTGAGTAAAGAATAAAGTAATAAAAAGCTTGAGACCTGGTAAGGCAACAAAACAACTCATCTGTGGGGACTCAAGAGCCAGAGCGAGGAAGTTCAAATAGAATAGGTGTCCAGCAATATAGACCTATTGGTCAACAAGAACAAAAACAAAATTATTTGAAGAGATTCAATACAGCACAGAAAAACATCATGAAATCATAATTTTTAAACAAAAAATTTCAAAATATGAGCTGAAGTACCAACAATGACCAAATAAATCAAAAACTTATATAGATCAATTGCCACAGAGATTGGCAAGGCATGCAAATATCTACCGTTGAAAAGGCACCAAGAGCAGATGGTCTCAAGAGTGAGTGTTCTTTAACTTAAAAGAAGAAATACTTCCAAAGTTATTTAAGCTTTTCTTTTATAAAAATGGAAACGTTCCCACTTCATTTTATGAAACCAACATTATATTCATACCCAACCTGATCGATACAGTACAAAAGAGAAGACTACAGGCTAATCTCAATCATAATTTAAAATATAGCAATTCTAAATAAGCTATTAGCAAAGAGAATCTGACAGTGTATCAAAAGAATACTACAATACAACTGAAAAGATTTATTTTGGGAAATGTGTGGATAGTTCAAGCCAGAAGAGTCTCAATATATTCCAATATAAGAGGAAAATACATATAAACTTGCCAGTATCAAATACAAGCATTTAAAATATATAGTCATTTCTGAAAATTACTAAGTATATTAGAAACTGGTTAATGAAGTAACTTAAATATAATATTCCCCCACACCCAGTAGCATATAATAGTCTAAAAAGTAAAACAATAGACCATTTATAGTAATAACAACGCCTGCTATCAAGATTGTTAATCAACAAAAGAAAATGAAATAATCGTTATAAACATTGGGAGAGATACAGCTATCTATTTTTTCCTGATGATGTGATCATGATAATGTGACCCAGAAAATCCTAAAGACAAGGGAGCCTGGGTGGCTCAGTCAGCTGTGTCTGACTCTTGACGTCAGCTCAGGTTATGATCTCATGGTTCATGAATTTGACCCCTGCATCAGGCTCTGCACTGACAGTGCCAAGTCTGCTTGGGATCTTCTCTCTCCCTCTCTCTCTGCCCCTCCCCCACTTGCACTCTCAAAAATAAATAAATAGAGGTAGCGAAGATGGTGGAGCAGCACGAACACCCTCAGCCTGTCTCATCCCTGAAATGCAGCTAGATCAGCACCAAACCATTTGGCACACCTAGGCAACTGAGCTGAGGATTAACACAACAATCTGCATAATTTGACCCACAGAACTCAGCAGGTGCTCGGTGCAGAGAGGTGAACTAAGGGAAAGAAAACCCACAGAGGGTAGGAAACTGTTTTTGCAGACAGAAAAAAGAGAAAGGGGGAGAGTGCGGCACATTGGGAGTGTAGCAAAAACGCGCCCCAGAAAGTAGCTAGAGAAAAAGAGTGAAAACACTTGCAGAGGACTGAACAAGAAATTTGTTCCCCAAAACCATCGATGGGAAGAAAGGAGAGGGTTTCTCTATCACCAAGATTCTATAAACAACAGAGTGCAGAGTCTGAAGTTTCAGAACTCAGTGCCTGGCAACGCTCTGGTGAGGGAAAAGAGTGAATCCCCGGAGTCCACAGCAGGGTCTGAGCAGTCTGTGTGCCACAAAGGAAGAAGCAGTTCCCCAGTGTGCAGAGCATTTGGTAGAGGCCACAGGGCCTCCCCACAGGCAAAGGTCCCAGTGAACCCCAGAGAGTAGCCATGTTCGCTGGTATTGGGACAAAGATGCCAGAGTATGGTGAAACCTGGCACCAGCTGTGTGTTGTGATTTGCCACAATCTCTGAACCTCTGCCACTGTGTAATCGCAGGAATGTTTTCTGGGGCAAGCCAGCACCTGGCCATTGCTCAGTGAGACCCTTCCCCAGAGAGTCAGCGTGGGTCCAAGCTGTAGGGGTCTCTGAAGTGTGGGATTTTGAACCACAACCCCATCTGAGATAAAACTCTGGAAGGAGGTGTCACTTGGCAGGCAGACAGCTTGGACACAGACAGGGTAGAGATGGGGGACAGAGGCCTGAGACAAAGGAGGGATACTTGATCACAGGTTGGTGAGAGCACAAAGTTCCTGTGCCAGCGACCAGGGAGCTGTGTGAAGCCATTTCCACCTCTCCCACACATGCACATGCACACCACACTGATCCACCCCAGTAAGCTCAGCAGCACCACCCAGTGGAGAACAGAGCCATTACACCAAGCTCCACCCAACTGCACCCTTCAAGCACATCCCCTAGAAGACCAGCACAAGTCCCTCCACCTGCTTAGTGTATGGACTATAGAGTGCTTCACAGTTTGAGTTATAGGGGAAACTGTTATTTCATTCATGATTCATTCTGTTTGCTGGTTCATTGATTCTTTTTTTTTCTTCTGTTTTTGTTTAAATTTTTTTTTCTTTCTTTTCTTTTTCTTGGATACAAAAAGAGAAAAAATTCTGTCTCTTTTCTTTTTAAAAAATTTTTATTATTTTTTTACTTTATTTGTTATTTTTTACATTTTTATTCTATTTAATTTTCTTTATTTCATTTTATTCTATTTTATTATATAATTTTTTTAATTTAAAATTGTTTTCTTACCTTTTTTTTCTTTTCTTTATTTTCTTTCCCTTTTTCCTCTATTCTGTAAAGCTTCTTTCAACAAGCACAGCAAAATACACCTAGGATCTAGATTCCTTTATTTGAATATTGTTTTGTTTTTAATTTTTTAATTTTAATTTTTTATTTTATTAATTTTTTTCTTCCTCCAAAATGACAAAACGAAGGAATTCACCCCAAAAGAAAAAACAGGAAGAAATGACAGCCAGGGACTTAAGCAAGATGTTTGAACTAGAATTTAGAACCATGATAATAATACTACCTGGGGTTTGAAAAAAGCATAGAATTTCTTTCTGCAGAAATAAAAGAAGTACAGTCTAATCAGGAAAAAGTTAAAAATGCTATAACCTAGATGCAATATTGAATGGATGCTATGATGGTAGGGATGGTCAAAGCAGAGCAGCGAATAGAAGACAAAATTATGGAGAATAATGAAGAAAAAAGGAAACAAAGGCAAAAGAGTATAATACAAGACTTGGAGAACTCAGTGACTTTCTAAAAAGGAATAACATCTGAATCATAGGAGACAGAAGTCAGAAGATGAAGAGAAAGAAAAGGGGGCAGAAGGTTTATCTGAGCAAGTTATAGGGGAAATTTTTCATAATCTGGGGAAGAACACAGACATAAAAATGCAAGAAGCACAGAGAACTCCCATTAGATTCAACAAAAACTAACCATCACCACGGCATATCAGTCAAATTCACAAAATATATAGACAAGGAAAGAATTATGAAAGCAGCAACAGAGGAAAAAGTCCTTAACCTATAAGGGAAGACAGATCTGCAGCAAACCTATCCACAGAAACTTGGCAGACCAGAAAAGAGTGACAGGATATATTCAGTGTGCCAAATGGGGAAAATATGCAATCAAGAATTCTTTATCCAGCAAGGCTGTCATTTAAAATAGAAGGAGAGATGAAGAGTTTCCCAGACAAATAAAAACTCAAGGAGTTTGTGCCCACTAAAGCAGCTCTGCAAGAAATTTTAAGAGGGACTCTTTGAGGAGAGAAAAGATGAAACAAAACAAAAAGACCAAAAGCAACAAAGACTAGAAAGAACCAGAGAACATCACCAGTAACACCAAAGCTACAGACAACACAGTGACACTAAATTCATATCTTTCAGTACTCACTCTAAATGTCAATAGGCTAAACACTCCAATCAAAAGACATAGGGTATCAGAATGGATAAGAAAACAAGACCCATCTATATACTACTTACAAGACACCCATTTGAGACCTAAAGACACCTGCAGATTGAAAGTAAGGAGATGGAGAACCATCTATCATGCTAATGGTCATCAAAAGAAAGCTGGAGTAGCCATACTTATATCACAGTCTAGATTTTAATATAAAGACTGTAACAAAAAATGAAAAATGGCATTATATCATAATTAAGGGGTCTATCTACCAAGATTTAACAATTGTAAATATTTATGCCCCTAACGTAATGTTACACAAATATATAAATCAATTACTCACAAACACCCCACTTAACAGCAATGGAATGACCATCTAAGCAGAAAATCAACAAGGAAACAATGGCTTTGAATGACACACTGGACCGGATGGACTTAAAAGATATATTCAGAACATTTCATCCTAAAGCAGTAGAATATACATTCTTCTCTAGTGCACATGAACCATTCTTCAGAATAGATCACAGAATAGATCACCAGGACACAAATCAGACCTCAACAAGTTCAAAAAGATCAGAATCATACCATGCATATTTTCAGACCACAATGCTATGAAACTCAAAATCAACCACAAGAAAAAATTTGGAAAGACCATGAATACTTGGAGATTAAATAACACCCTACTGAAGAATGAATGGGTTAACCAAGAAACTAAAGAGGAAATTAAAAAGCATGTGGAAACGAATGAAAATGAAAACACAATAGCCCCAAACCCCTGTGATGCAGCAAAAGCAGTCATAAGAGGGAAGTATACAGAACTCCAAGACTTCCTAAAGAAGGAAAGGTCTCAAATACACAACCAAAACATACACCTAAAAGAGCTAGAAAAATAACAACAATAAAGCCCAAAACCAACAGAAGAAGGGAAATAATAAAGATTAGAGCAGAAATCAATGCTACCGAAATCAAAAAACAGAACAGATCAATGAAGCCAGGAGTTGGTTCTTTGAAAGAATTAACAAAATTGATGAACCCCTAGCCAGTTTGATCAAAAAGAAAAAGGAAAGGACCCAAATAAATAAAATCAAGAATGAAAGAGGCAAGATCACAATGAACACTGCAGAAATACAAACAATAATAAGAGAATATTATGAGCAATTATATGCCAATAAATTGATCAATCTGGAAAAAAATGGAAAAATTCCTAAAAACATATCAACTACCAAAACTCAAACAAGAAGAAATGTAAAACTTGAACAGATCCATAACCAGTAAAGAAATTGAATTAGTAATCAAAAATCTCCCAAAAAACAAAGGTATAAGCCCAGATGGCTTTCCAAGGGAATTCTACCAAACATTTAAAGAAGAGTTAACACCTATTCTTTTGAAGCTGTCCCAAAAAATAGAATTGGAAGGAAAACTTCCAAACTCATTCTATAAAGACAGCATTACCTTGACTCCAAAACCAAAGACTCCACTAAAAAGGAGAACTACAGACCAGTTTCCCTGATGAACATGGATACAAAAATCCTCAACAAGATACTAGGAAACTGGATCCGACAATACATTAAAAGAATTATTCACCACAACCAAGTGGGTTTTATACCTGGGATGCAATTCTGGTTCAATACCCACAAAAAAATCAATGTGAGACATCACATCAGTATAAGAAAGGACAAGAACCACATGATCCTCTCAATAGATAAAGACAAATCATTTGACAAAATTCAGCATCCTTTCTTGATAAAAACCACCAAGAAAGTAGGGATAGAAGGATCATTCCTCAAGATCGTAAAAGCCATATATGAAAGACCCACAGCTAATATCATCCTTATTGGGGAAAAACTGAGACCTTTCCCCCAAAGTTAGGAACATAACAAGGATTTCCACTCTCACCACTGTTATTCAACATAGTGTTGGATGTGCTAGCCTCAACAATCAGACAACACAAAGAAATAAAACGCATCCAAATCAGCAAGGAGGAAGTCAAACTTTCACTCTTAGCAGACGACATGACTCTATGTGGAAAATCCAAAGACCCCACTAAAAAGCTGCTAGAACTGACACATAAATTCAGCAAAGTTGCAGGATATAAAACCAATGTACAGAAATCGGTTGCATTTCTATTCACCAATAACAAAGCAGAAGGAGAAATCAAAGAATTGATCCCATTTGCAATTGCACCAAAAACCATAAAATACCTAGGAATAAACCTAACCAAAGAGATGAAAAATCTATACACTGAAAACTATAGAAAGCTTATGAAAGAAATCGAAAAAGACACAAAAAATGGGAAAATGTTCCATGCTCATGGATTGGAAGAAGAAATATTGTTAAAATGTCAATACTACCCAAAGAAATCTACATATTCAATGCAATCTCTATCAAAATAACACCATAATTCTTCACAGAGCTAGAACAAATAATTCTAAAATTTGTATGGAACCAGAAAAGACCCCAAATAGCCAAAGCAATCCTGAAAAAGAAAACAAAGCTGGAGGCATCACAATCCCAGACTTCAAGCTGTATTACAAAGTTGTAATCATCAAGACAGTATGGTACTGGCATAAAAACAGACACTTAGATCATTGGAACAGAATAGAGAATCCAGAAATGGACCCACAAGCATATGACCAACTAATCTTTGACAAAGCAGGAAAGAATATCCAACGGAAGAAAGACAGTCTCTTCAGTAAATGGTGTTGGGGAAACTGGACAGCGACATGCAGAAGAATGAACCTAGACCACTTTTTTACACCATACACAAAAATAAACTCAAAATGGATGAAATACCTAAATGTAAGACAGGAAGCCATAAAAATGCCAGAGGAGAAAACAGGCAACAACCTCTTTGATCTCGGCCACAGCAACTTCTTACTCAACATGTCTCCAGTGGCAAGGGAAACAAAAGCAAAAACGAACTATTGGGACCTCATCAAGATAAAAAGCTTCTGCAGGGCACAGGCAAAAATCAGCAAAACTAAAAGGCAACCAATAGAATGGCAAAATATATTTGCAAAATGACATCAGATAAAGGGTTAGTATCCAAAATCTTTAAAAAACTTATCAAACTCAACACCAAAGAAACAAATAATCCAGTGAAGAAATGGGCAAAGGACATGAATAGACACTTTTCCAAAGAAGACATCCAGATGGCTAACAGACACATGAAAAAATGCTCAATATCACTCATCCTCAGGGAAATACAATAAAAACTATGATGAGATACCACCTCACACCTGTCTGAATGGCTAAAATTAAAAACTCAAGCAACAACAATGATGGCGAAGATGTGGAGAAAAGGATCTCTTTTGCACTGCTGGGGGAATGTAAACTGGTGCAGCCACTCTGGAAAACAGTATGGAGGTTCCTCAAAAAATTAAAAATAGAACTACCCTACAACACAGCGATTGCACTACTAGGTATTTATCCAAAGAATACAGGAGTGCTGATTCGAAGGGGCACATGCACCCCAATGTTTATAACAGTACTATAATCAATAATAGCCAAAGTATGGAAAAAGCCCAAATGTCCATCTACTGATTAATGGATAAAAAAGATGTGGTATAGATATAATATGGAATATTACTCAGCAATCAAAAATGAATGAAATCTTGTCATTTAGAACTACATGAATGGAACTAGAGTCTGCTTTCATATCCTAAGCAAAATAAGTCAGTCAGAGAAAGACAAATATCATATGATTTCACTCATATGTGGAGTTTCAGAAACAAAACAGATGAACATAAGGGAAGGAAAGCAAAAATAATATAAAAACAGAGAGGGAGACAAACCATAAAGGATTCTTAAATACAGAGAACAAAGTGAAGACTGCTGATGAGGTGTTGGGTGGGGAGATGAGCTAAATGGGCAAGGGACATAAGCAAGACACTTGTTAGGCTGAGAACTGGGTGTAATATGTAAGTGATGGATCACTAAGTTCTTCTATTCCTGAAATCATTATTATACTATAT